>NC_064425.1:14595833-14900000 GCF_023375975.1 Astyanax mexicanus | reverse complement strand
TTAAACTTATTTTTCAGCTTTTTTTAATTTTGTAAATGCTTGGATGCATTGAAAATGAGGGTCACCCTCATTGTATTCCGAGAGGAAATAAAGGCTGATTGATTGATTGATTGATATTTTAACAAAATGTCAACACTCCTTGATAACATAAAGGATCAATTATTATAAATATATATTTTGGCATACTAGTATTGGCATGAGCTATTTATAAAAAAAAAGTATATAATTCATTGCTTTTGAATGTGATATAAAGCCCGTACATACTTACCTTTTAAATAAAGTGTTGTAATAATATAAGTTGGTGTCATACCAGCACAAGTGTCTACTCCTGCATGTTTCTTTGCCTTCTCGGGGGTCCTCAGGGGGGCACTAAACCAGAGATTAATGCACGCCTTGTTTTGGGGAAAGCTGCCTTGTGTGTGTGTGTGTGTGTGTGTGTGGAATATGATCTGGTTTTTAATTGCGTGAAAATGAGAACGTGACTGTGCATGAAGGCGCGGCGGCAGAGGCGAGACTCACGCGTCGACATCTGCCATCAGAGCCAGCTTGCTGGGGAAAATCTCAGAGAGCAGCACCCTGGTGAACGACCTTCCCAGAGCCTCCAGCTTATTCTCCAAATGCTAGAGAAAAAAGAGGGTGATGGAGAGAAAGACGGGCCGGGTGAGAGGGTGTGAGATTAGGACAGGTGGGGGGGGAAAAAAGAGAAGACACAAGAAAAGAGATCATCAATTTATTCATCATAGCCAATTACCAAACGACCCTGGCCTGTCTGGGGGGCATTCTGTACTAAAAAGGGCTTCTGCTGCCTCCGCTGGGCACAACCTCCATCCAGAACTGATCCTTCTACCAGACATCAAACACTTCAGAGCAGACAGAGGATCTAAAGACCCCCTGTGCATTGAAGAGTGCTGAGCTACGCAGAGCATACCACTAGTTCCATACTGCCATATATCAGTATATCAGCATTAGAGTCATTTAAGAGCGCTGATTTTTAGTTTGGATGCTACTGATGAAACTGATGCATCATCTGTTTTCAATCAAATGAACAGATATTTAAAACCATGTTATCAGCTAAGCTACACTTAGCATATAGGATCACTTTGTAGTTCTATAAATCTACACAGAGAGTGTAGTACTGTATCTGTTTCTCTGCATGCTTTTCATCCTCTTTATTCTGTTCTTAAATGCTCAGGACCTAGAGTTTAGATTCTTAACCCGAGTCCAAGTCTGATTGTGATTATCACCGCATAGCTTTATATACACTAAAAAAAGTAAAAAAAAAAAATAAATAAATAAAAAAAATAAACAGATGTCACAGACCATTTTCTTGAGTCCAACCCGGCCCGAAGACGGGCATTGGTTCGGGTCGAGATGGTTTGTTTTTTTTATTGCTTTAAATTGTGTAGATTGCATTAAACTGTGTTTAAAAAAGTTGGAATGCACAATTGGAATACGCACTTGACTTGTTTTTCTTAATAAATGTTTTTTCTTACATAATAGGTCTATGCTTCTTCAGTGTTGCAATGTTATTTAACATCATTCTGAACAGATTTCACTCATTCAAACAGCCTAATTTATTTTTTTATAAAAAGCTCAGTTTTAGCGCTATACTTACTAAAAAAAATGACGAGTTTAAATCAGGCTCAGGCTCACAAAGTCACTCACAAGTCAGGTTGGGCTTGGGCCGGATCGGGTCGGGTCGGGTTGGATGTTTTGGGCCCAATCTAAGATCTATCAGGACCCCAAAAGATCATCACAGAGCAATAATTGTTCTATTTGGGTAGAGGGTCAATTATTGCAGTGCAGTGACTGCACTGGCATGGTGGTGGTGCTTGAGGTGTTGGTGTGTGTTGTACTGGCATTAAAGGATCAAGCACAGCAATGCTGCTGGAGTTCTTAAACACCACTGTTTCATGTCACTGCTGGACTGAAAGTGAGCACTGATGAAAGACTAGAGGACGGACATCACAGCCTGTGCAGCAACAGATTCAGAGCTCCCGTCTCTGACTTTACATCTTCTGTTTTTTTTTTTTTTTTTTTTTTTTTTTCGCACTATAAGACACACTTAAAATTCTTTAATTTTCCAAAAAAATTGTCAGTGCTTCTTTTATTTCCAGTGAGACTTATGCATGAATTTTATCAGTCAGGTTGTAAGGAGCACTAAAGCCACTCTGCTGAAGTACAGCGTTATACAGGAGTTTTAGTTTAGTTCTCCAGCACTGCTGGAGAAGTATTAGCATTATCTGCTAACTGTGCAAAGCCCTAGCTCCTTCACCAACGAGAGGCGAGTATATCAGACTGTATCCTGTGTGTTTATCGTGTTAAAACAAGTTACATGGTATGAACTGTTAGCTAGTATTGCCCTGGCTTACTGAAACACGTAGGGTTCCCCAGTGTGGCACTAGCGGTTAGCTGCTAATGCTAATGCAGCTGCACCCAGCCTTATTGGAAATCTGGAAATCTAAGCTGCTCTGTGGTGGTCTGTCATGTGGGGTCCTGATCAGGGTGAAAAGAGGATCATATATAATAATGCAGAGAAACCGATACAGGACTACAGTCTACGTATACAGTATTATTAAATTGTAGAGTACAGAATTAGTAAAGTGTCCTGTATGCTCAGTGGAGCTGAAAATATGGATAATGTGCGTAGAAACAAGGTGGTTATAATATTACATGGATTTTTGTCCAAAAACATATAGCAATAACAATAATTTCTATGTGTTTAAAGACCCTTACAGGTGGGAGGTATGTTTGAAAACCTCCAGCTGTTTTGTTCGATACTAATCTAGATCATTCAAGCAAATATATCTACATATATGCATCATACCTTCTCAGCAAAGAGTCTTCCAGTGTGTGAGTGTTTGTGTATGATGGATGAGTGTGTATACATGCAGCCATTCCAACATGGCCTTCTCTCGCTAATCCACCTCCTTCGTTAATCACACTTCACACAGGCTCCAGTCGAAGCGAAGCGGGAGAATAACATCACCCCCCTCCACGAGACGAGAAGCCCTCTTGAGCAGAGGAACGATACACACGGCTGCGCTCTCAACACACACTTTGAAGTGTGAAGCCCATTGGACCATAAATATTACCAGCAAAGGCCTCAGCAAAGACATCAGCAGAGTGAAACACTGGCTTTGCATGGCTTCAAAGCTCAACATCTTTCCCAAAAAAATAAAATAATAAAATAAAATCAAATACATAACTTATAAAAAAAACAAAAAAAAAAAGAAAGCAGCGTGTTCTTGATCTTCATGGTGTGAACGGGCAGATTAGGGCAGGTGTAGCTGACCCAGAACAGGTCGCAGACGTGATCCACTTTCAGCAGGGAGCGTGAGAAATGACTGATGTACATTTAGCACGGTGGCTTGTTCTCCAGTCCCAGAGACTCCTCTGCTGCTGAATAAATGCATGCCGTTTTTTGTTCTAAATCCTATTAAAATACATTCATTCTCTTTCAGCGGCTTCAAATCACCTCCGCTCTTCAACTTCAAAACCTGCTCTCCTCTTAATACATGTGACACTGTGGAAAGTGACGGCTCACACTGACTAATGCCTCATCTAGGAGGGCCTCCGGTGGGACTACGCCAGGGAGCGTGTGGAAATAAAACTCTCACACAAACACACACACACACACACACACGCACACAACACACACTTCAACCAAATGATGGATACACAGACCTGCTTCTCCAGAATAAGCATCTGAGTGACTGAAAGGAGGATTACTAGAGATCCAACCAGAACGACAGAAAGAGAAACAGAGAGAGTGAGAAGCAGACAAACACAAAAGAGAGAAAGAGACACTTTCACTTAAAAAGAGACACAGAAGAGAAAAATCAGAGAACAAGAGATACGAGTGAGAGGATGAGAGAGAAAATGTCTTCGTGAGAGAGAGAGATTGAGACACTGAGAAATAACACACGCTGTGTGTGAGAGAGAGGCAGAAAAGAAACGAAGAATGAGAATACGTAAGTGTAAAGAAACACAGTAAGAGAGAAAAAGAGATGATGAGAAACACAAAGAGAGATAAACAGAGAGAGAGAGAGAGAGAGAGAGACAGAGAAAGTGAGAGACTGACAGACAGTGAGCTGTATAAGCAGAAGGAGAGACAGAGACAGTGTTGGAGAGATGAGCTGAGAGAGGAGGCATGTCATAATAATAACATTACCAACTTATTGCACTATGTATATCAACATGACCTTAATATTGATTGAGTTATTATAAATGGACCATTAACATTAATAAGCCAATAGGCCAAATTATTTTAAAAACTGTGGCTGTTTTTAGACTTTTTAGATTTGCTATTATATATTTTAATTCCAGTGTCTGAATATATGATATGATGTTTTTGCTCTTTAGAAGTATGTCATAAAATGTAAATATTGTATTATTAGTTCAATAGTTTAAAACGACAAAAATATTCTTTATCACAATGATTCTTGGATAACACAGTGTCCAAAACATTAATGATTATTCATTAAAGAAATTGTGAATCTGAGAGAGAAACTAAAAAGTGAGACAGATGGAAAGGGATATAGAATTACTGTTGGAGAGATGTAATTTATACACAAAGAGACAGAAAGAGTGAGAAATACTGAGAAAAAAAAAAGAGTAATAGAGGTGGGCGATATGACCCTAAAATAAAATCACAATATTTCAGGGTTTATGCGTCTGTCTCTAGCAGATATTAAAAGGAAAATGAGAACAGTGCAAGTTTTCTTTAGCTACAAACACCAAAAAAATGTACCCTGATGGCCCATATGGACCTACAATAATATCACAATATTTCAGTTTTTTGCAACGTTTTTGCAAAAACATTTTGCCGATATTTTTGCGTACAATACAATATGGCAGACCTATAATAGATCTACAGCTCTGGAAACAATTAAGAGACCACTTCAGTTTCTAAATCAGTTTCTCTGATTTTGCTATTTATAGGTATATATTTGAGTAAAAGGAACATTGTTGTTTTATTCTATAAACTACGGACATTTCTGCCAAATTCCAAATAAAAATATTGTCATTTAGACATCTGGACATATAGTTAGTCTTCCATCAGAGAGTTCCATCTCTCTCTCTCTCTCTCTTATATGTATATATTGCGGAAGAGAGAAACTGATGGAGAGAGATTCATTCTGGCTTAAAAATCTCATTTGACAGCAAAATGTGCTCTGCCTCTCTCACTCCCCTCCTCCTCCTCCTCCTCCTCCATGCATACCAATTAAGAGGAGATGAGACAAGCAAGAGCAGAAAAAACAGTCAAAACAAAGTCAAACACAATACATGAGAAAAAACAAAAATGAGTAGATCAAAAGAGGCAGAGAACAAAGGGAGTGATGGGGGGTAGGGGACAACCCCCTCCACCATACCAACAACTGATTAAGACCCCCGGCACATTCCACTACAGCAAAACGGAGGAGAGAGATTGTGTGCGTTTGTGTGATTCTTTATGTATCTGTACGTGGTCTTGAGTCAGTGTGAGAGAGAGTGTGTAAATGTGTGGGAGATGTGGGAAATATGAGCAAGCACCACACACACACACACACACACACACACACACAATGAAATACCCAATAAAATTGCATCTCCTCACCTCAAGGATTTTGGGATTTCCCTGACGTCCGAGCGTGCCCAGAATGAGACCCCATCTCTGGGCTGACCGTGCCTTCTCTATGGCCTGCAGTCGGTTTGCCCGCATGGCCTCGTGGTCATAGTGCTCCCGAGAGAAGACCTTATTGTACGGATCATACCTGCACACACACACACACACACACACACACACACACACAAAGCACTGAACTCTCTGAACTCTCCATAAAACAGAACGTAATGGACTGAAGGACACCCTGGTAGTTATGGCTTACTGTTCAGTTGCAGCCAACTGACTGGAGTTATGTGATTACATACGCAGTACATACAGTATATATGTACACAGTGAGATATAACAATAACAAAATTAGGGATATGTCAAATATTTGGCAACAAACATATCTGGAAACCGGAAATGCTTGTCTGAAAATTGCCAAAAAATAAAAAATAAAATAAATAAATAAATAAATAAATTAAAATAAATTAGAATAAGCGAAAAAATAATTTATATCACACTGGATTTTTTTAAATCATACTAGGATTATTTTAGTCATAATAAAATTGGTATGCTATTATACTATCATTATATCAGTGGCATAAAATGGTTTTAAAATGAGAAGAAATGCATTTATCATAATTCTTTCTTAGACAATATACCCTCCAAACAAGATTAGTTACTGTGTTATAAAAAAAATATATATCATCTTAAATCTTAATAGGTTTGTAATAGTGATGTACTGAATATTTGGCAACCAACAATATTAAGATTAAGAAAAAAAATAAAAAAAAAATATATATATATATATATATATATATATATATATATATATATATATATATATATATATATATATATATATATATATACTTTATATTTAATGTACTTCTTTAATATACTTTATATTGGAGAATGACTCATTTATTGTAAGTCCTATTTCAGTTCATTTTAGAACAAGCTCAAATTGGATTTTTATCATCATAATTGGTCATAATCGTTATTGTTGTCATATTGTTGTCATAATGACAATCGTTATTGTCATAATTGGATAATTATGCTATACATTATATCAATAGAATAAAATTATCCTAAATTTACAAAAATATATAATTTATCTAATTTATTTTTAGGACAATACATCATTCAAAGAGAGATATTGTTACACACAAATGCATAATCTGAATACAATCCAAATAGTGATGTACTGAATATTTGGCAACCAAAACACAGAACTTTGAATCTGTCATCAACTATCAGTGAGTAATCCAGCTCTAAACACAGTTAGCTAGCATCCCAGCACGGCCAATGGCAGCTGCTGTGTCTGTAAGCAATACAGTTTAAGTTCCTAAAGAAGGCATCTGACTGTGAGTGACAGGTGGTTAGAGGTCATGTGACTGGAGTTACCTGTAAGCAGGGATATCTGGGTTGGCGATCATGATGGACTCCAGGTGAAACCTTCCATCACCGAGGTATCTACAAAAACAAACATAGGCTGTATCAGAGACAGAGAGTGAGCGAGAGACAGCAGGTGAGCGAGAGAGAGAGAGAGAGAGAGATAGAGAGAGGGAGAGAGAGATAGAGAGAGGGAGAGAGAGAGATAGAGAGAGGGAGAGAGAGAGATAGAGAGAGGGAGAGAGAGATGGAGAGAGAGAGATAGTGTGAATAGGAGTAGGAGTAGGGCAGAGAGGCTGCAGTAGAGTAGGAGGTAGAGTTAGTGCAGTGGTGTTTGAGGCCAGAGGCTGAGCCAATAAGCCTCAGTGTGTACTCTACAGATACAGCACACACTGCCTGACACCCTGCTCCAACCTCAGCCCTCTCTAAGTGAACCTGAACTACATCACTTGACTGCAGCTTGTTCTGCGGAGCAGGGGGAGGGCAATGTACACACGCTTATGTGTACAAACATAAAAAAAAATGCTTTTAGAACAGAACATTCTCTCACACACACACACACACACATACATACACCTACTACATCCACCTGTTAAAAAAAAAAAAAACAGAACTCCAAAAAGTGAAACAAAAAATGTCTTGCCATTTTTCTGATTTCATATACAGAATTTTTGTATATTTTGTTTTCCATCAGCTACATCTGTGTGAAAAAGTATCTGCTCCCAAATCAACCAACCAATGAACTAAATGAATTTGATATCACTGGCTCAAATTAATAGTTAAACATGGTGGAGGTAGTGCTAATGCTTTGGGACTGCTCTACTTTGGGAATCTCATGACTGAGCAAATCTTACAGGGTAGTGAGGGTCGTGTTATACAGCTCTAGAAAAAATTAAGAGACCACTTCAGTTTCTGAATTAGTTTATCAGATTTTGCTATTTATAGGTTTATGTTTGAGTAAAATGAACATTATTCTTTTATTCTATGAACTATGGACAGCGTTCTCCCAAATACAAAATAAAAGTATTGTCATTTGGAGCTAACATAAAAAAAAAACATGCAGAGCTTTCAAACCTCAAATAATTCCATATTCATAAAGTTTTAAGAGCTTAGAAATCAATATTTTAATCACAGTTTTATGCATCTTGACATGTTCTCCTCCACCAGTCTTACACACTGCTTTTTGAACATTTCATGCCACTCCTGGTGCAAAAATTCAAGCAGTTCAGCTTGGTTTGATGGCCTGTGATCATCCATCTTTCTCTTGATTCTATTCCAGAGGTTTTCAATTTGGTAAAATCAAAGATTTTTTTTTTTCCCAGAGCTGTATGTTTTTGTTCCTAAGCTCAAGCACAACTAGATCATGCAGCAAGACAATGACCTGAATCTAATCAAATCCTAATCTGAACCCCAATGAGATGACATATTTATTGTGGAATATACCGGTATATGAAGAAAAAGAAGAACATCATATACACACACAAACACAGTCTACAGGAAAGCTGACAGGAGATAACCTGCCATAGGTAATAGTGGGGTGTGTTACCCTGTCTGACCTTGATGAGGCCTTGGGGGGGGAGAGCAGAAATAGAGCTGTTAATTAGACAGCTCTTATGAAACCAAACGGAACATACAGTGGGGGAGGATCCCTCTGGGCCTGCAGGAGTAAAGGCTAACCTAGCATACTGTAGCCCCTGTCTGCCTGTCTCTGTCTCTCTCTCTCTCTTTCTCTGCCTTTTTCTTTCTATCTCTCTCTTATACACACACACACACACAGTCCCTCAAACTCCAGCACGGGCCCCGTTACGGCCCACTGCCCTGCTACATTAATGTAATTGCTCCAACACTTACTCGTGTCAGAGTCAATAGAGCTGGGCAGTGCGCTAACCCCAGCCGTCCTGCCACTAGATCATGTGAGACAGCCCACAATAGTTTAAATAGACCCCCAGCTCCTGTCTTAATGCAGGGTCTCCTATAGCTGTGGTGCTGGTAGGGCGAGCCGCAGCATCGGGGCTGTGAGCGAGCAGCGGGGTGGTGTTGGTGGTGGTTTCTCAGAGGTGGCTCAATTTCTCGAGGATGCAGGATTAAGAATGCTCCCATTTAGCATGTTTAAAGCTCCTTTTAAAAGCACAGCCCATTCAGCGAGCTAGCAGCTCATTACTGTAATGAGACGGATCTTCTCCATTCCATATAATGCATTCCCAGCAGTATGGCAAAGGGTCTGCCAACGACGCGTGCCATTCCTCACTCCCCCCCACCCCCGCCTCCCCAGCCCACAGAGAGCTCTTTATATTCCCCTCAACTCTACAGAGACAGACCAGCGGAGCCAACAGCTTTTCTATTATTAAACACTACTCCATTCTACCTTCTAGTGGCCATTATTCACACCCTCCATACATGCTGGCCTATATATTACCAGCCGTCCCACCTCTTAAGCTTTAATTAGCCGTTAATCTTATTGCTATGCTTTGGTCGTACGAAATAATAACGGTAATAAGTAAGTAATGTTCCTCTAAGAGCAGAGCTCTAGTATTACAGTAGTGAAGAGGGCAGAGCTCAGCTATTGATGAAGCCATTATGTGGATGTCACGTAAGGGCTTAGGTGAATTGGCTTGAAAGTCAGTCATGTGCAGGGATTTAAATAAAAACAATTAGAAGAAATAAGAAATTGAAAACCTCTGGAATATAATCAAGAGAAATATGGATGATCACAAGCCATCAAACCAAGCTGAACTGCTTGAATTTTTGCACCAGGAGTAAAGGCATAAAGCTATCCAAAAGCAGTGTGTAAGACTGGTGGAGGAGAACATGCCAAGATGCATAAAAAAAGTGATTAAAAACCTTAAAACCAGGGTTATTGCACCAAATATTGATTTCTAAACTCTTAAAATGTGAACTTAGAGTATGAACTTGTTTTCTTTGCATTATTTAAGGTCTGAAAGTTCTGCATCTTTTTTTATATTTCAGCCATTTCTCATTTTCTGCAAATAAATGCTCTAAATGACCATTTTTTTTGTTTGTATTTAGGAGAAATAATTGTCTGTAGTTTATAGAATAGCACAACAATGTATATGTCCCTTAATTGTTTTTATGTCTTTATTATTCATCTACAATGTAAAAAAAATGAATAAAAGAATAAAGAAAAAAACTGAGTAAGAAGGTGTGTCCAAACTTTAGAATGGTAGTGTATGTGTGTATGTGTTGTTGGGGTTGTTGACTTGCGAAAAGAAGACGGATGAAAAGGTGATAGCTAATTTTCAGGCACAGTGATCAATTCCCACTGGCCTGTCTCTCCTGACACACACACACACAAACACACAAACACACAAACTTACACTCTGTGGTCCAACTGAATAGAGAAATGTAAGGAAAGGAAAACTTTCAGTAGATACATTGATATTGAAAAATTAGAAGCATTGCTGTGAGGATTTAAGTGTATTTGTCCACATTCGCCCCTCTCATCTGATCTCATCTCATCTCCAACTCCCTTGGATGGAGCAGCATCATTGTAGAGAACACAGTTCTGCTACTCCACAGTTTGATGTTGGGGGGTCTTTAAAACCTCTACCTAATGCATCAAATCAGGCATAGTAAAAAAAAAACTGCCAGAAAATATATATATTTTTTCCTATTTAATTGGAGTTTTTAATATTTTTGTCACTGTTTTATTTTTAGTGACATTTCGGGCAGCAGTGGTGGCTCAGGGGTTAAAGCACCGGATTATTAATGACAGGGCTATGGGTTCAATACCCAACTTCGACAAGCTGTCAGTGCTGCTATATGTCACTGTATGTGTGTGAGTAGGTGTTTGAGCGTGTGTGCTCACTAGTACTATTCTATGGCGTCACATCAATGTCAAAAGTCCAGGGCGTAAAAATACAAGTCGGGGGCGCAAAAAATACCAGGTGAAAAAATTAACCAGCGTGTTTTAACATTTCGCTTGTGTAAATTACCTTCTCGTGAGCACCAAACAACAGCTCTCTGGCGCGGCAGCTCTGTCTCTACAGGCGAGAGCCAGGGCAGACAGAGCGGGTAGCTCCGGGCAGTAAACCCGGGCAGACAGAGCGGGTCGCTCCGGGCAGACAGAGCGGGTCGCTCCGGGCAGTAAACCCGGGCAGACAGAGCTGACGTGCCAGAGAGCAGGTTGTTTGGATGTCAGCATAGCCAGTTAGCTAACTCTCCTACCGTCCTTCTGTCCCCGCCCTCCTTCGGCTCGTGGAGGTAGACGGTCAGTCACGAACCCGGAAGATATCAGCCAATAGCGTTTGCTGAGGGACGTGACCCCGGCCCCGCCCCCAACATGTCAAAACCACCCCTTTCAAAACTCGAGCGCAAAACACTCAGTGGAGCACAAACTGCTGCTGCAGGTAATTCACACAGCGCACGAGGGAAAAAACCACAGAGAGTAGAAAAATTAAGCTCGAGAGCAACATTTTCTTCAGCGCGCACACAATTCCCTTTTTTTGCTCACTAGTTTGCTCACATTTGTGCTCACGAGAAGTTAATTTACACAAGCAAAATGTTAAAACACGCTGGTTAACTTTTCTAACCTGTTATGTTTGCGCCCTGGACTTTTGACATTGATGTGACGCCATACTATTCTATAACTTCAGTGTAAAAAAGGATGGAGCTAAACTGTTGTAGGCATGAATGGATGGAAATGCACAGGTTTTCTTTACAGTCATTCGTTGAAGTTCACAACTTTATAGTGATGTAAAAAAAAAAAACTTTATTTCAAAGAAGGAAAAAAAGAAAGTGCTTCCCATTTAATGAAAGTCCCTAGAACATTTATATTGGTGCAATGACATTCTGACACAATCAACATCATCAGATCATATATATATATATACATATATATATATGTATATATATATACACTGTACATTTAATTTTTTTTTCTCTAAACGAGAAAGATGAATATGGGTACAGGTTTATATGGATATATACTTCTAAATTAATGCTTCAACTTAAATAATTTTTTTCTCACCACTGACAATAAATAGGCTGCCCTTTTTTAAGTGTTTTTTAAATCAGATTATCAAACTACACTTGTCTGATTTTTTCTATATGCATGCACCAGGCCTCGATGGGTGGGTGGTGGAATAGGTCAAGTTGCTGTTTATCACGGTTCTTCTTATCTGATCGTTCTAATCCCTTCCTCTTTTCACCCCCTCAGAACCATCACACCACACAGCCTGCAAACTCGACCACCTGCAGTCGGGTTTAATCACACCAATTAACACACACCAGCACACACACACAGCCTTAACACATACAACACACATGCACATCCACTGAAACACACACACAATGTCTGATATGGAGGACACATGAAAGCATGCACAGGTTTAAATGTTGTGTGTGTGTGTGTGTGTGTGTGTGTGTGTGTGTGTGTTCACAGCTCTGTGGCCAGGTGTGAAATTTTCCATTCCTGTATCCGTTCTCTCGCGCTCTACTCCCCTGATTCCCCGCCTGGCAGAGGCAGAGGTGTGTGACTGACTTTAACGCCACTGATGTGTGTGAGAGACGGAGAGAGAACAGCTTCCTGTGTGTACAGATACACAGGTGGTCCCCATCATGTCACAAAAACCAGCTCTTTTCAGACTGTTCTGAATTTATCGTTGTTGTGATGTAACACGTTTTTGTTAATGGACATAATAAATCATATTATAATAGAATTAATATTATCGGCATCTGTCACCACATGTTTACAGCATCATTTCTGTGATGACAACAAGGCTACGTTCACATCATGTGTGACACAGGAGTGTCACTTAAGTGGCTGTGTAAATAATTAATAAACTGATATTTTTAATTCCAATTCTCTTATATGAGCCACTTCCATATGTGGTACTGAAATCTGATTGATTATAGCAGCCAAAGACCGTGAGGAGGCTGATGTCTGTGTCTCAATAACATTAGAAGACTTATGTCGCAGTCTTTCAGTGTTCCTAATAAATCGACCGAATGTAGCTACAAATTGCAGCTGCAGCATCAAAAGAAAATAAAAATTAAAACCTGTCTGAGGCCGAAAATCGTGCTCTTTTTTCAGCAAGCTGGAGCGAATTCTCGGTGATAAGCTCAGCTGCAGCTTTTATTCCTGGGATTAAAGGGAAACTTAATGTGAAGCATAAGTGCTCACATTTTTTATATCACAAATTCAACTTTTTTCCTGACAGTTTTGAAATCACAGCTTTTGCAGTGTCATAAAATGAACTCTTTTTAGCCTGTTATGAATTAATCACTTTTGTGCTATCACAGCTTTTTTCCATCCCTGTTGTGAGGTCATCAAAACAACTCTTATTTAGTATATTCAGAATTTTTATTTTTTGTAGTCTGTTTTGAACTCATCGCTCTGATGTCACAAAAAACAATCTTTTCTGAATTTTTCAATTTGTCACAATACCAACTCTTTCACTGTTTGATTGACCCAATGCAGAGATTTATTGCAAATGACCGTGAGGAGGCTGATGTCTCTGTTTCAACATTAGAAATTACCAAACGTAGCTAGAGATCGCTACTGCAGCATAAAAAGAAAAAAAAAAAAACCTCTCTGAGGCCGAAAAATATGCTCTTTTTTTCAACGAGCTGGAGCAAATTCTCGGTGACAAGCTCAGCTGCAGCTTGTACTTCTTTACAGCTTTTGAGATTTTAACTGGGATTAAAGTGAAACTTAATGTGAAGCATTATAGCTCTTTTATGATGTCACAAAACTCTTTTTAGACTGTTATGAAGTCATCATTTATGTGCTGTCACAATCTTTTCACAATAACAATTCTTTTACAGCCTGATTGATTTATTGACTTAAACAATAAATTAATAATTTTCTTTTTTTTCTGTTTTTGTGTATATGTTTATATGTTTATTAATATAGCCGTTTAATGTTCTTATATGCTGTGCTTTATAACATAGCATCAAACATTATAGTGTATGTCATCAAAACTACAGTTAATGGTAAAGTGACACATACTGTCATGACATTTGTCATAACATGTTTATGGTAGGGTTATGTCAGCAGTGCACTGCAGTGCTGTGACATATTTAGTATGTGTGAAAAAACACTTAACATCACGTGTCTGGCCTTTTCACAGGTACTGTACACACACACACACACACACAGAAGAGAAGACACTGAGAGTAAATCCTCACATGATGGCATTGACATGTTTGTCCAGGCGAGGTGAGGTGCAGCCCAGGATCTCACCAGGAGACAGCGGTCGACACTGAGGCACCAGAACCTCATAATCCGGCTTCAGCTCCGCACTCACAGCCTGCCAATGAGGAGGACACACACACACACACACACACACACACACACACAGAGACAATTAAAAATACATTTCAATTTGTTATTTGCTCAGTTCTGATTTGTTTCATATGTATTTATACATAATTTGTTTTACAACCAATAGTAACGCAAAGCAGTTTTTCAGTTATCTGCTAGCAAGAAAAAAGTTAAACAAAACGTAAAACATGAAACACAGAACATAAAGCCCCCAATTAGCGACAGTGGCAAGAAAAAAAAAAACTCCTTCAGAGGAAAAAACCCTGGGAGAAACCATGTCTTACAGGGGGGACCCATCCTCCTCTGGTCGAAATTGCTAATAAATTGTTGATACAAATTATTATACAACCACATAGACCCAGTGTGTTCAGGAGTACTGATATAACCATAATAGTGGTCGCAAAAATAATGAATAATAAAGCAATAATGATGGTTAATAGTAAAAAAAAAAAAACATTATTAATTAATTAGTTAATTATTAGAAAACTGATAGTTACTAGACTATGTCACTAGCGGAGGGTGGGCAGATAATCCAGGACAGTCATGTTTGCAGGCCAATACTGTCATTGTTTTTATAAAAACATATGAAGTAACAAAAAATTCAATAAAAACACAAATAAAAACACATAATTATTTAATTGACCCTTTAATTGTACTTAAAGGTTCATATTTTGGACAATCAGATTCACAAACCAGATCTCTGTAACAAACCAGATTCAAAAATCAGCTTATGGACAGCAGAGAAAAAGAACTGTAGAGAGTGACCCTGCCTCTTCTATTACCCCACCATGATTCACACTTCACACTGAGATAAAAGGGAGGAGCTTAATTATTAAAACAACAATAGCAGCAGCAGCAGCAGCAGCACGTCGGAAGCAGAAGAATAATTTGAAGGTTTTTCTCTCAGCAGCGAGCAGGGAATAACACACACGATCAGGAACACACAGAGCCGACCCCCCGCGCCCACCCTGAGAACCCTACACAACAAGCCTACACTGAGCAAAGCCTACACACACTGAGCGTGCAGCCATGCAACATGAGACAAACATGAAGATCCCAAAATAACACCGGTCACGACGCGAGCCAGCCAATAAGAATTCAGAAAAAGAGAGAGAGAGAAAGGGAGAAAGAGAGTGAGAGAGAGAGAGAGAGAGAGAGAGAGAGAGAGAGAGAGAAAGAGATGGAGACACACTGTTTTTAGGCCAAATATGTTTTACTCTATTGAGACATAATTCTATTTTAATTTAATTTGCTTAATTTAAGCCACTCAGCTGTAGTTCCTGTTTAGTTCTTCAGCACCGAGACTGAAGTAATATTAGCATTAGCCGTTATCCGCGCTAAGCGCTAGCTCTTTCACCGCTCAGTATTAACGATTAGTATTATCAGCCTGTAGTCTGCTGTTAACCCTGGCTAGCACTGCTGGAGCAGCATTAGCATTACCTCCTAACCACGTTAGCTCTTTCGCCATTCAGAGGTCAGTATATTGGATTGTATTCTGTGTGGTTACCGTGTTAAAACAAGTTACATGGGATAAACCACTAGCTAATATCACACCAGTTTCTCAGTATAGCGCTGTCGGGTGGCATTAGCCATGAACCGTGGTCAGCAGTTAGCCACTGATGCTAATGCTGCTGCAGCCTTAGTGGAAATCTGCAAATCTAAGCTTACTGTTAATAAATAGAAGCACTTTACTCACTCAAATAAACAGTTTTCAGGAGAGAAATCTGTGTAGAAGCGAATGGATGCATAGGTAGCTTGCTGGATTAGCCCCTTTGCTAACCAGAAATACCATAAACAGCGCAAACTGCCACAAGCACACTCAGACAGACAAACTCATCATTCCCATCACTAATAATATCTCTGACTGAAGTATGAAGCTAGACGAAGCGAGGCGAGGCAGGACAGGACGGGCGGTTGGGTGAAATTTCCTGATCTAAATTAGCACTTGCGCCATAAAAATAATGACAGCTGATATTGGAGAATATTGTCTCCAGCCAGTCCATCAGTTTGACCAACACCAATCATATTTATTATACTTATTATAGCGACCACTTATTATACTTTCATTATTTCGGACCAAATAGTAAATGATCTGGTGTTTCAGTGCTTTTGTACATACAGTGTACATGTCAGATTACTGTAACTCCTTGCTCACTGGCATTAGTTCTTCCTCTATCCATAAACTCCAGATGGTACAAAACGCAGCTGCCCGTTTACTCACTCACACTCGCACCCATGAACACATTACACCTGTTCTCCAAAATCTTCAGTGGCTCCCTGTTAAATACAGGATTCAATTCAAGATTCTCTTACTTACCTATAAGGCATTAAATAATCCTGCACCTCCTTATCTGTCAAACCTCCTTCTTCCTTACAGACCATCTCGATCCCTTAGGTCTGCTACTGCTGGACTTCTTAAAGTCCCAGCCTCTAAACTCCGTGGCTTTGGTGATCAGGCTTTTTCCAGACTTGCTCCTCAACTATGGAATTCTCTCCCATCTGCGGTCAAACAATCCTCCTCTCTTTCCTTCAAATCTACACTCAAGACCCACCTCTTTTCTCTTGCCTACAGCCTTCCCTCTGTTTAATGTACTATACCCTGCTGTCTGTTCTCATACTATGTTGATTGTCTGTCACCACTTGTTGTGTAATGTTTCTATTTGTTTTCACAAATGATGACTGTAAGCTTCTTTGGGTTTTAGAAAAGCGCTATATAAAAATAAAGTATTATTATTATTATTATTATTATTATTATTATTATTATTATTATTATTATTATTATTATTATTATAATGTTGCAATTTTAAAATACGGCCCTTATTAAGAGATATTATCTGCAGTATATAGTATTACCATTATTTCTTCCAATCCCTAGTGGAACAGCATGGCATTTATGTGTCTGTGAGCTGAGTTAGCTGTGTGGGGATGGTGTGTATAGATGTGTGTTGTGTGTATAAGACAGTATACATATAGTGGCACTGAGAATATAAAACTTACATAAAGCTCAACCCCACGTCCAGCTCTGATCTCTGAACCTGGAACTTTATTCCTATTCTTTGACAAGTTAGAAATAACCACGACTGCCAGGCACAGAGCACACCCACACCACATCCCCAACACCACCAAGTGAAACATGCAGAACAAACACACGCAGAACAGAGAATATACAGAAAACTGAGCAGCACAGAGACAGGCTGTTGGCAATAACTGGAGTCAAAGATCACCTGCAAAGCAGACACAAACTGGATGGTGCTGACGAGGGCCAGGGAGTGTCCTTGAGGAAAGTTGAAGCGAAGGGTGTCCAGGAAGTGAGCCGTGTCCATCTGGATGTCTACAAACACGTACAGCATCTTAATTCCGGCCGTGGAATCTATGGGAACTGGAGACAGTGAGAGAAATCAGTATATATATATTTATTTATTTATTTATATATACACGCTTTGGGAAAAACAGTATATACAGTTAAGAGACAACTTCAGTTTCTGAATGAGGTATATGTTTGAGTAAAATGAACATTGTTCTTTTATTCTATAAACTACACAGAATATTTCTCCCAAATTCCAAATTAAAATATATTAATTTAAAGGATTTATTTGCAGAAAATGAGAAATGGCTGAAATACCAATAAAGATGCAGAGCTTTCAGACCTCAAATAATGCAAAGAAAACAAGTTCATATTCATAAAGTCTTAAGAGTTCAGAAATCAATATTTGGTGCAATAACACTGGTTTTTAATCACAGTTTTCATGCATCTTGGCATGTTCTCCTCCACCAGTCTTACACACTGCTTTTGGACAACTTTATGCCTTTACTCCTGGTGCAAAAATACAAGCAGTTCAGCTTGGTTTGATGGCTTGTGATCATCCATCTTCCTCTTGATTATATGTCTCTCTAAACCATCATGACTGTAAAAACTTAACACTAGACCTCAAGCAGTTTGGACTGTGTGTCTCTCCACTCTTCCTCCAGACTCTGCTCCCTTGATTTCCAAATAAAATGTAAAATTTACTGATGATCAGTGATGGTTTGGAGAGACATGTCATGTCATTTCATTTTCCAGCAGGACTTAGCACTCTGTCAAAAATTGATTTTTAGGTTTTCATTGACTGTAGGATCGCTACTCTGTGTGTATTACATCTGTATAACATAGTAATTTTACATTCTGAACCGAATTACTTAATATGTAATATTAAGTATATAATATGTAATACTTAATAAGTAATATCCAAGATTTGTTGTGTCCAAAACAGCAACTTTACAGGAGAGACAAAAAAACTTTGTAAACTTTTAATGGAGGTCAATGTAAAATGAGTTTATTTCAGGTCATTTTGAAGAGTTTCTATTGGTCCGTTCATCAAGAAATTTTGGCACAGTGTAAGGGACAGTTAGTCTGTTCAAATTATGTAGTAAACTAAAAATCAACAATAATGGAGATGTGTTTTTTTTTTATAGGACAGTGACGATTTGGTCAGTATATTAAAAGTTACTATAAACAATAGTTAATAAAAGCCCAGTCAGAACCTCAGAACTTCAGAATCCACTCCAGACCTTTTGTATTTCCTCATTTTCTCATGAATTAACAAGGATAACAGGTCACACCATGAAACACCATCACCCCTGCTGTGCCCTGCATTACACAAACATGTGCTCTAAATTCAGAAGGATTTGTCTTATGTATATTTTACCCCCTAAAAATCACATAAATATCACATGCAAACAATGCTTTTTAAATAGTTGAGTTTAGACTTTCTCACATCCACCTTATTCTGCACAGGACAAAGATGGGCCACGATTGTTTCCTTCTGAGTTAGAAGTTTCGGTGCAGCAGTGGACCACATCTAAAGTTTAAACCCACAGTGATAATAAACACACCATATAAACAGGTAGTTTGATATATTTGGTTAGTAAGAGGGTGTAGTAATAGTAATTGGAAGAACAGGAACAATGTAGCTCGAACAGCCGTGTTTTAAACACTTTTGAGTGTCTAGGAACTGCATTTAACTTACATTAAATGCCTTGCAAGTAAGAGCTGCGTCTGCTAGAGCTTAGATTGGGCCCAAAATATTATATATAAATATTAAACCAGACATTTTTTAAGTAAGTAGATTGGTAAATCTGAGCTTTTAAAAGCATTTTCAGGCTGCTTGAATGAGCAAAATCTGTTCAAAATGATGTTAAGAAACATTGCAACCCCTAAAAAAGACATATTATTTAAGAAAAATGTTTTTAAGAACAGATCTCAGAAAGATTAAAACACAAACAATGCAAACAATGATGCACATGCCTAAACATCGGTCAATTAGGCTACAAGAATGATGTCCGAATGATTTTCCTCTAATCTAATTTAACAGGGTTTAAGAATAGAAAATAATTTCTAAACAAACAAATTTTTTTATATTGAGCTTATATAAAGCTACCGTTTCTTTTGACAGTCTTACAGCGCCCAACATGTCTCTTTCACCAGAGCTTCAGAATGATAGTAAGGATCCTCTCCACAGAATGGTTAGGGCAGATGTTTGGATAACGTTTAAATTAAAATAAACTGTGTATAAGCTAAGTGTATGGTCTTAGTGGCCATTTGAACCTGAGGTTAAAAGTGGCCAAAGACAATAAGCAAACAATATTGGATGCAAAATTGGTCTACACAGGGGTGTGAAAAAGTATTTTGCCGATGGTTTCTTTTGGTTTTGCATTTTTGTCCCACTTACATTTTTCAGATTATCAAGCAAATTTTATAATCAGACAAATATCACCTAAGCAAACATAAAAAACTTTTTTAAATGATTTATACATTTATTAAGGGAAAAAACTAAAAACAATCCAAACCAACCCCCCCCCCCCACCCCCATAAATTAACTGTGATTAATCACACTTTTTGAGTTTAATTACACAACTATCCACAACCAGCCCAGATTACTGCCAGAGCTGGGAAATCAAGAATCACTTAAATAGAACCTGTCTGACAACATGAAGCAGATCAAAGATCTCAAAAAGCAACACATTATAAACCAATTCAAAAACAGATGAGAAAACAAAGCCATTAATCATCAGTCATTCATTTCTTAGGCTTTGGGACTCCAGAAAACCACAGTGAGAGCTATTATTCACAAATGGAGAAAACATGAAACACTGATAAACCTTTCCAGGAGTGAGCTTCCTACCAAAATTACTCTAAAAGTGCATGGACAACTCATCCAGGAGGTCACAAAAGAACCCAGAACAACTTTTTAAGACTACTGGTCAAGGGTGGCACAAACAAGATTTGTAGGGGGCAAATCCTTTTTTACACCACTGTAACTAGCTACAAGCATAGTGCACAATTCAGTGCACAGAATCAGCTTGCTGGAAGCATGGATCTAGAAATGTTTATACATTGATGACTTCACTCTCTAATGTGAAATCATGCAGTGAAATCTGCAGGTAAAGCGTGCACTAGATAAAGCAGCTCTCTTTTGAATGTGATGAACGTGGCATTGGTCCAGGACGTGATGGGCAGTTTTCAAAAACACCATCCGTTTTTCCCCGTAGAATAAATTTATTCCCGGAGCTCACTCAGCTATGCTAATAGCAACCTACATAATGACAGGCTGACCTCAGAGTGCTGCTGAAAATGAAGAAAGAAAAAAAAAAAAGTTTGGAAACTTCACGTTCGTATGTGTGACAGCACATCTGACACACTGGCGGAGGTCGACAATTATTACAGGAGAGAAAGCGATACAGAATTATTATTAATTCCATTCATTTCACACACCATTTAGTAGAGCTGAGAGACAGAGAGAGAGGGAACACGAAACACAGGGGGAGGGGGAAACAGAGAGAGCATGAAAAGAGGGGGAAAAAAAAGAGTAAAAAGGGCGAGAGACAAAATTAGAGAGCAAAAAAAAGCATTAAAAAAAGGATTGAAAGTGTACATATAAGAGTGTAGAGAAAGTAAAATATAAAGAAAAGGAAAGTGAGTGAGAGATAGCAAAAGAAAGTAAAATGGAAAGAGAGATAGAAAGTACAAGAGAGAAATTTAAAGAGAAAGCGCAAGAGAGAGAGTGCGCACGCGAGAGAGAGAGAGCGAGGGTGAGATATAAGCCTACACTCCTCTTACATTATCATTAAAGGCTGATGATCATAATTATAGCTGCTCCTGTAGCATTCACTCAGGGATCTCTCACAATGGCCATTTCCAGCACTATTAGACAAACATGAGCGATCTGCTGGCACATTTAATAAAAGAGGTGAGCAGAGAGGAGGGAGTGTGATAATAAAGCACACTGATAAAATAGAAGGGAAGAAATAGAAGAAAAAAATAACATACAAAGGAGACGAATGAGAAAAGTGCACAGATATCAATCTTGCCAAAGTGAGAGGAAAGGAGGGAGGAGAGGGGCTGCATACGGAGAGCCAAGACAAAGGCCTGAGATGGGGCAGAGGAGAGAGAGAGAGAGAGAGAGAGAGAGAGAGAGAGAGAGAACAGGGTGCTATAATTTTAAATAATTTTAACACACACCAAAAAGAAAAGTGCAGGAAAGTGGAGATAAATTTGCGAAAGAAGCTGAGGACTAATGAATGAGGATGAAGGAGATGAAGGAGTTCAGTAAAAAATCAAATTGAAAGTTTCACCCCCCCCCCCCCCCCCCCCTTATAAGCCCACGCCACAGCAGACTTTTCTCAAATGGAAATCAAAGTTACAAATGGTTTTACTGTGAGTTCACTGATTTTTGGCCACAGGTTTTTAAATTAGCTCTTTGCAGACTTGTATTTTTGACAGCAACAGGTGGCCTTACAAATGCCTTATTGTTATGGAAAATAAAGAAATACTTCATTTCATCTCCTAGAGATCCACAGGTAGGTGGTTGTTGAGTTGTTTATTTGCCTAGATTATACAACCCCAATTACAAAAAAGAAAAAAAGAAAAAAGAAAAAAGAAATTCCAATTGTCTTAGGCCATTTCTCAATTTGTATTCTTGTGTTCTTGTGGACTCATCATCAGTTGCAGCCCAAGTACTACTATTTCATTATTAATGATGCATGAAATGTGACTTGTGTGGACTTTTTACAGTCTGATATCCCACAATGCACCTCGCAGCAGTATTGGCGGAGAAGAAAGTACCTGTAATACCTGTAAGTTTGACATTTTGTAAATAGTACTGCTGTGTGATAAAATAATGTTGGAAGTTATTTTATGAGAGAATGCAGTGATTTAGGCTTCAGACTTTTTACTACAAAACAGTGTTTTTCACTCCTCCGAAAAAGAGAGTAACGCCACCAATTACACAATTGTTCCAATTGTAGAATAAAAGTCTGCGTCCTTGTATACACAAGTACACAAGTACACAAGTCTGTCCTCCCGTACTTGTCGAGAACGGACTTAAGAAGTTCGGATTGCGAGTGTGGACTACCGAGAACGGGAGGAAGCGGGACGGTTGTTCTGTAATTGGAACAGCTGTGTACTTGATGACGTAACCATCTTACAGGAGCGGAAAGCGTTTTTCCGAAAACATAGGAGCACATTTTCACCTAGCCGCTTTCTTAACAAATAAACCCCATATCTGAAGTCTAAACCCCTACATACTCGCCTAAAAATTCCTTAAAACATTGATTTAGCACACAGCAGTACTGTTTTGAAAACGTACCGGTGCTTACAGGTATGTACCTTCTCATCCTGCATTACGCTAATACTGCTGCGAGGTGCATTCTGGGTTATCGGGCTGTAAGAAGTTCACAAAAGTCACCTTCCAGGCATCCTCGATAAAGCTGGAGGAGCATGAACAAATCCAGGTATTTGTTGTGTACTTGGCAAACTGCGATCTTGTGAATTGGAACAGTACTTGGACTGCGACTGATGACGTTTTCCGAGTCCACAAGAACACAAGTACAGACAAGAACGCAAATTGAGAAACGGCCACAGTCTGTACAGGCCTTGTACAGGAGTCCAAACTTCTGTACTCTGAACTGAGAAACACTTTATTTTAAACTAATGTTGCAAGTAAGACAGTTTACTAATTCATTAAAAACAATATAAAACTCAATATAAACTTGACTGCAGCAACAGGTTCCAAAAATGTTGGGACAGAGCAACAAAAGACTAGAAATCTATCATGACTAACCCACATGACCAGCTATAAAAAAAAGCATTTTAGAGAGGCAAAGTTTCTCAGAGGCAAAGATGGAAAATGTTTAAAGATCTCTCAAAATCTGTTTAAATTTTGTATAACTGTGCAGACTTTGTTTATCCCACCATCTACAGTACATAATATCACCAAACGACTCTGAGATATTGGAGAAATCCTTGTGCACAAAGGGCCAAAGCTGACAGTCAATACTGGACACTAGTGATCTTCAGGGTCTCAAGTAGCATTACAATAAAAACAGGCAGGATTCTGTAATTACCACCTTTTCCTGCTAATTCAGCAGGTCTAGCAATTGGGTGGTGAGACCTGTAAAGCTAAGCTAAGAAAACAAAACTTTAATTCTTAAAAAAAAAAAAAACATTTCAGATGAGTCAGACAAGTCAAACGCGCACTGGATATTAATCTAAACAGATTTCTCTCCTGAAAACAAAAAAAATTGGGTGAGTAAAGCGCTTCTGTTTATTTACAGTAAGCTTAGATTTCCAGATTTCCACTAAAGCTGGAGCATTAGCGATTAGCAGCTAATGTTGCCTGACAGTGCTACACTGAGGAACCCTGAGTGTTCTGGTAAACCAGGGTGATATTAGCTAGCGGTACGTCCCACGTAGCTTGTTTTAACACGGTAAACATACAGACAAGAGTCCGATAATACTCACCTCTGAATGGTGGAAGAGCTAGTACTTAGTAGTTAGTGGGTAATGTTAATTCCGCTCAAGCAGTGCTAGCCGCGGCTAGCAGCAGGCTACAGGCTGATAATACTAACCTCTAAACGGCAAAAGAGCTAGTTCTTAGCATGGTTAGCGGCTAATGCTAATACTGCTGGAGAACTAAACTGAAACTGTTTTATAATGCTGTACTTCAGCAGAGTGGCTTTACTGCTTCTTACGACATTGACTGGTAAAATTCATACATAAGGCTCACCAGATTAATAAGGCGCACTGAGGATTTTTGGAAAAAAGTAAAGGATTTTAAGTGCATCTTATAGTGTGAAAAATACAGTACATACAAATATGCAGGCACCATTTCTAAAGCCAGGCATATAGCCACCAGCACTGAGCTGTGCAGCAAAGGAATTGTGTTCTCTAGAATTGGTTTTACTCCATCCATTACTTTTTGGATGAGGTGGGGTGATGATCAAGCCAACATGGTGACCTATAAATAAATGAGCAAGTGTCTAATGAAGGCTCATAAAAAGGCATAAAAAGAGGTACATTTGTGAAAATGAATGACAGTTTTGGATACATAAACCGAAAAAAAAACAAAAAAAAACAGACTTGTTGAAAATGAAGGATTTTGACCTAAAATTTGAAGTGACTTAATGAATGCACTTTAGATTTACTTAGATATTTAGATTTCTGTGGCACAGCTAATTGGATGTGATTATATTTGCAATCTGATGACTTGTTGACACGTCATCCACTTTGAAGATATCTGCTGCACTGAAGCTTCCATTAATTTCATCTAGTCTCTTTAGCTCTCAACTACAGAAGTAAATGGCCAAAACACTTAAAGTGAGATGAACTGATAATTTTACAGTTATTATTACACAGAAACCCTTTGTATACAGTTTTTATTTACAATGTAGCCGAGCCAATGCATCAGAAATGGTAAGATAAATAATAATAAGTATTTACAGTCATGATTAAAAGAAAATAAAAAGTTTCTCATCGAAATGTATTGCAAATACACACTCTTTGTTATACAGATGTTTATTTCCTTTGTGTGTATTGGAAAAACATAGAGGGTAAAAAGCCAAAAATTATATAATTTTGTGAAAATAAAAAATGTGTTCGACAAAATGATTGGCATCCTCAACTTAATATTTGGTTGCAAACCCTTTGGATGCAAAGATGCAAAACATCCACCTGAAATTCTGGAACAATTTGTTCCAGGTCTCTCATATCTGAAGGGTGCCTTCTCCTAATGCCAATTTCAAGATCTTTCATCAGGTGTTCAATTTGATTTAGATCTGGACTTATGGCTGGCCATTTTAGAACTCTCCACAACTTTGTTTCCATACAGCTCTAGATTATTTTAAAAGTATGTTTGGGTCAGTGTCCTGGTCATTGGTCTCATCTGTCCACAAAATGTTTCCCAAGAAGGATTTTGGCTTACTCACCTACATTTTATCAAACATAGCATTTCTATATCTCTGTGTCTGTGTCTCTGTGGGGTCCACAGCTATTCATTTAGTTCAAATGTTGACGGGCAATATGTGCTGATGGACACTGATGCACCCTGATCCTGCAAGACAACTTGAATTTCTTTGAAACTTGATTGAGGCTGTTTATCCACCATCCAGACTATTTTGTCTGGCCCATTTTGGAAGTTTGCATGAAATAATATCAATTTTGATAATAAATGTGTATAACAAATGTGTATAGATAAATGTGTATAACAAATGTGTAATTGCAAAAATTTTATGAGAGAAATATATATTTTTTTCTATTTTAAAAAACTTCAAGGGATGCAAACACTTTCGGACATGAGTATATGGAAGAGAGGTATGCACTTTGGTCATGAAATGCTTCCTCAGGGTATGGATGGCTTGGAGACACACACGCAAGCATGAAACATCTGACTTGTGAGGTTTTTTTGAACTATAATGAATGAATGAAGAAAAAAATAAAAATAAAATTCCTCTTTGGCCAGCTTTTGTTTACCCTCCTCCCTTGTCTCTCTGTCGCGCTTTGTGGATCGACGGCTTCGATCCCACGTGAGGAGTGGTGTGTTTATTAATTTTTTTCCTTTCTTCTTGGGTTTACCTGCTTTGAATTCAACTGTTCTGCAATTGTGTTCAACAACCCTCTGGGCTGGAGAGCCAATGGTATGTAGCACTCCATCCCATTACACTACATTTTACCCCCTAACCACAACCCCTCCCTTTGTGGCCCGTCAACTAATGACTTGAAAAATGTCTGGCCCATGGCCAAACTTAATTGCCGACCCCTACCTGCAATATCGCTTCCATAGGACATGACAAAAGTTATGGGACGCCATAATAGTTGCTGCCTTATGTATGCAGCATAATAAAATAAAGCCATACTGGATTATCATAAGCACAAACAAGCATGAGATTTAAACCCTCCTGTTATGTTCATTTGTCAGGAACAGCAATGGTGTTCCTGCGTCAGTTTGACCCAGTGCATGTTTAATTATCCAAAAAAACAAAAATACAAAAAAGATCCTAACAGGCAGTGTGAATATTTCATTGCTAAATCAATTACTAATTATTCCATCAATATTTAATGCAGTGATGTTCCTTACCTCTAACAGGTTATATTTCAATTAGGAAAATACATGTTCAAACTTTTTTACAAATTTACTTCTTTTTTATACTTTTAAAAGACCAATAGACATATAAAACACAATAGATGTACATAACATTGAAACATAACATTGCAATTTTGTTTTAGTTTTAGTTGTAGCATAGGCTGGTGGCAAATATGTGAAATGAACCATTTTCTTATATTATATGTTGATTACACTAATTAAGGCAAGCAGAAGTAGTTTCATACTTTAATACTTTAACTTTAATCTATTTTTAATAGGTTTTTAAACTTTAAAACATAACATAACACAACAGGAGGGTTCAAACTTCAAGCTCTTTTTCGTCTTCTGCAGGTGATTCATGTAAACGAACGCAACACGTTTACGCATCCTGTTTACGGCGCCAAGAACTGGAATGGAGAAGGAAAAGAGGTACAGGCTGGAGAAAAATGCAAGGCTTAAGTGGAATTGATCCGCGCTCTTATCCAATTAGCACGGCAGTCCGAGAGTACTTTATCAGTGCAATTATAGCCCCTGTCGACAAGAAGCGAGGATAGCCTCATCCCCTCCGTCTCTCCTTCTCATTCTCTCCCTCGGCCTCTCGCGCGCACAATTACAACCCCGGCAGCCGTGAGTGAGGAGCCTCATGAAGTCGGTGAAAATGAAAGATGACAGGGAGAGATGGGAAGAGAGGAGGGAGCGTGCGTGCCGTAGAGGTGGGGGGTGTCAGTCAGGGAGAGCTGCTTTAATGTGCGACTGCTGCCTGACAGGGTTATTTTTGATGCTTATCGCGCTTCGTTTTCTATGCATCTTATTGCACTCAGCGCAGTCAGTCAGATAAAAAAATGTTTTACACACAGTCCTTCTCCTGCCACACACACACCCTCACACACACACACACACACACACTCACACACAGCCTGGGGTGAGAGTGGGTTACCCTGGTAACACACCTTACATTGTTTTACCCATCACTGTCGAGCTCCTTCATGTCCATTAAACCAATTCTTCAGTGAAAAAAAAAAAAAGCACATCTACCCTCACCTGAAATGTGGCTGATCAGCCAAGACATGTTTGACATGATGACTTTTTATTTTTGGGTACTGTATCTTTAGGTCTTTTTTGACATATGTAAATGACCTCTGCTCTGACTGGCTGCCCTGAGTTGTTACTGAGCCTTATTTCAGAATGTGTGGTTGGTGTATCCTACAGGTACATTTGGTTTCATGGCAGGGCTGCAACTCGGCCTGTCACAATATTTTTTTTTTTTGTGAACGATATATTGTCTAAGAAATGATTGCGATACACGATATTTTTGTAATTTTAAGACTATTAAATGCCACTGACATAATGATAACAGAATAGCATAAAAAAATTATACACTTTTTAAAGACAACAAAATGTTAATTAATCATTTATTAAAATTAGTTTGGGAAATATAAACTTATTTCTTCACCTACTTTATGTCACGCTGTGTGTTTAGAGTCACAGTTATTGAAGCATGACTGGCTAAAATACTGTTCACTGTTATATATGTGAACAAACATACAAATAAACACAATAGACAATATCACAATTATTAAATATTATTAAGATCATGTTAATTTATTGTACAATAAATCGATATTGCCATTATTGTGACAGGCCTAGCTGCAACTTAACTAATGATTATATTTTGGTAGTCGACTAATCTGATTATTATTTTTTTTGATTACTTGATTAGTCAGCAATTATTTCTGCCATGTTTCTCCTTCTCTAAAAAAACAATAGAAACAGCTAAAAAAATAAGATTTAAAAATCCATTTAAATGTCTATAAGTTGTTTAAGCGTGGAAAATTTAGATATTCAGTGAGTAAATATTTTAATTAAGGCACTTTTGGAGACACAGGCTAAGTCGGCTAAGTCGAGTGCAAACTGTGTGAGTGAGACATTTACCCATCTCTCATTGCGCTTTTGTCCCCAGTACTATGCATAATGCAGTACTGTTGCTGTTACAAAAAATAACAATTAAGCGACAAAGAAATCTGTAATCAACAAATTAAATAACCAACATTGTCGATTATATCGACTAATCGCTGCAGCCTTATTTTAAGGATGGGAAAGCTCACCACATTCAACCAATACAGCTACAATCAAATAGAAGTAAAAAAGCACCGTTCTAACATGACTGACATAACTGCATATACAGTAACCAGTCAAAAGTTTGGACACACCTAAATATCCTGAATTGTTTTTTCTTTATTTTTTCTTTTTTTTTTTTTTTCTAATTTTTCCCATTTTCTCCCCAATTTGCAAGGCCAATTACCAAACCCACTCATTAGGACTCATAATGCCCCAACACACCAGGAGGGTGAAGACTAACACATGCTTCCTCCGATACATGTGAAGTCAGACACCGCCTCTTTTCGAGCTGCTGCTGATGAAGCATGGCCGAGGAGGAAAGGACACCCTGTGTTGTGGACTAGGACCCTAGGAGTGATGTGGGGAGAGAGCGCCATCTATCCACCCGGAGAGAGCAGGGCCCTTTGAGCGCCGGCAGCTTGATAGCAAAGCAGCATGAGTGGGGCTTCGAACCTACGACCTCCCGCTCATAGTGGCAGCGCTTTAGACCGCTGGACCACTCGGTGCATTGTAAATTAATACTTCTACAAATGATTTAGTGAAAAAATTACCTCAGTAGGCATCTCTAGATTAGATGTTCAGCTTTTCTACATCAGCTTTATGAGGTAGAGTCACCAGGAATATGAGCTTTCAGTTAACAGCTGTGCTGAATTTGTCAAGAGTTAATCACTTAAATTTCGTGCCTATAAATATGTTTGAGAGCATCAGTTGTAAAGAAGTGAAGAGGTAGAGTTGGTCTACAGTCTTTAAGAAATAATTTCAAGAACTTTGAAAAGTACCCTCAAGTGCAGTTGCAAGTGAAGTGCATCGAACGTTATGATGAAACTGGCACTCATCAGGAGCACCCCAGGAAAGGAAGATTAAGAGTTACCTCTGTTGCACAGGATATGTTTATCAGAGAGTTACCAGCATCAGAATCAGCAAGTAAACAGAACCCCAGATAAGAGCCACCTAAATTAATAAAACTTTTCAGCTTACTACATGATTCCTAATATGTTCAGCCCAAAATAATTTACAATGGAGACTTTTGAACGGTACTGTATTTCCGCTCCTACACTGATTGACACACCCTTAAAAAAAGCAATGCATACTAAAATTTTTATCAATTTCTTCAAACATCAAGAGACTGCAATACGTACACTTTAACAAAACATCATTTAAAAAAAAACAAGCTATTTCTGGCACTTCATTTTTGGCAAAATGACCACAGTGGTGTCTCAAATGGGTTCCTGATGTCAGGGTTGTGGGTTTGATAGACAAGTTTGGCAAGCTGCCACTGTTGAGCCCTTGAGCCTTGAGTTGAGCGACGGCTGCCAACTGCTCCGGGTACGAACAGTATATCACAGCATACACTGATAATGAATTACTGCCCAGCTGCTCTAGGGGTGTAAAGTAGCTTTGGAACATCACGGATCGGACATCAACTCACGGGCTCAGTACATGCTTGGTACAACAGGATGACAGCAACAAAAGTGGCAATTTATTATGGACACTTCAGCTGGTCAAATTAGTTTTTTTTTAAATGACATTAAAAATCTTTTTACTAGACATTAGCTATTATAACTAGAGGATAACAAAATGTTTGGCCACCAACAATACTGTATGATAGAGCATTTCAGTGCTCAGATGAATGATAATTAATACAATTAATAAAATAATTCATACAAAAAAATAATAGTCATTTTTTTAAGCCATACTGCAATGATTCCTCCAACATTAGGATTTTTCTGAGCAGCAATGGCTGAGGTAAACGTACTTGCTTTGACAGTAAAATATCTGTCTGCTGTAATATTAACAATGTTAAGTGCTCAATAAACATCTTTAAATCATAGTAACTTGCTAGCTATATAAGCTCCTGAACAGCACCTAAAAATATATATATTATTAGAATAACACAGCTTAGGTAAATGTATTGTGCTTTGTTGGCTTGTTTGCTGGGGTACATTGTCAATAAATATGTTCAATAAATATTTATAAATTGTAGTTTTGTAATAGTTTGTTCTTAAAAATGCAAGGCAGCATACATATAGGGTGTACTCACACTAGGCACGGTTCGGTTCTGCCCCCTCCCCACTCCCCCGCTGGCCTGCACTCACACTGCGTTTAAACAATCCGTGCCCGAGCATACTTATGTTATTGCTCACTGCTCAGTGGCTTGCTGGTGTTGTGCCGAATGCAACACCCCCGCCATGAAAAGCGCCCTCTCTCGGGAGCGCGTCTTCTTGATGAAAGCGGAGATAATACAGTGTAACTTACTTATAAATACAAGACAAAAGTCACAGTTATCTCAGTCACAGTGTCACACATAGCGACTAGTGCTGGGTGATTATGGCCTAAAAAAATAATATCTGATTTTTTTCAATTATAATCTCCCCTAATTAAATCAAAGTACAGATCTGTTTGATGTCCAGATGCTTTGGGTTGAGTCGACTCATTGAGTGTATCAATGATGCAAAACATTGTTTTCAAGCCCATGAGTTCATATCACATGCTGACCTTATGTCACACACTGATGGACACTGGATTATACTTCAGAACGTGGGTTTGTCACAGAGTCACAGAAGAAACTTTAAAGGAGAAGAAACTTTAAAGGAGAAATTATTATTGTTTTCTGCAATTAATCAAGGAACCTTAACTGAGTGATAACGCTGCTTTTCTTAGAAATGGTAGAGTATATTTCTAGCTAAATACATGCTTTATTCCACTGGGTGTTTGTGTCGAAAGAGCTGGAACATTTTCCGGTACAAGCTTAGTCGCTTGTGTTAGTCTGTGGGAGACGCCGGTAACCAAGGTTAGATGAATAAACACTTCAGAAATTTGTAGCATTTTCAGATATTTTATATTAAAAAGATAAAATGTCTGTTTTGTGATGGCACCTCTGGGGATAAGGGCGTGGCCCACTGCTCCCCCGCCTCCACATGTCACAGTATGTTAAATTGCGATTACCCCATTTTAAAGGGGTAAAGACTGTAATGCGAATTAACCAAATTTATCATGAAAATCGCCCAGCACTGATAGCGACATAGTGCACACTATGTTGAGAGGGGGTGATTTTCACTGCCATGTTTGTTTACGGGAACGTCGCATCACTAACGTCATCTTGTTCAGCGCTCTGGCATGGATCACAATCACACTGCATGCATACCATGCTTCAGTCCAAGTGAGCACCTCTTCAATTGGGCCAGGGCACAACATGCATTGCCTAGTTTGAGTAAACCCTAAGTCTATTTAACTAATGCAATGCTGAAAAAAGTGAATAAAATCTAATAATAATAATAAAAACCTGCAAAGTAATGTTGTTTTTGGTAGTCTGTCTTCGGCCTTCAGCCAAAAACACTACTCCGCTTGGTTTGGTTTCAGCCAGAAATGTTTTCGATGCATTCTACTTTCCATTAGAAAGATAAATCCAGGATATGGGCCCTTTAAAATCCAAAGCTGTTATCGACCATTTGCGCTCAATACCTTCATAGGACCATAAGATCTCATTAAAGCTCGTTCTAGTGCCACACCATAAAGTCAATGAGCTAATCAGCGTAATCTCAGGTGCTTGGAGTGAGTGTGTGTCTGTGTATGTGTGTGTGTGTGCTGAGCTCCAGAGCTAAAGGCTCTGCATTAATATTCTGCTGGTCAGCGGTGGTATTTAGGAAAGGTGGGATTTGTTGTTTTGGGGATATATCGGCCGTATTGATTTAGCATTTCCTCCCTACTGTACGTGGGTCAGCAGGAAGGCGGCGGTCGGCGGGCAACGGCACCTCCAGGCGGGCTCTTTCCAAAGGACAAGCTTAATACATGTCCTCCATTGATCCGCTGTGTAAATGTGCAGCGGGGCCCTTCAGAAACATCCGCCATGCCTTATACATCCTTCAGAAAGGTCCGCTATGCCTTACACAAGCTGAATGGCTTCCACGCCGCGCTATTGAGGCCGCTGTAGCTTTAGTACTCGAGGAGCTGAATCTATACCCTGCCCACTTCTCTTCAGCCGCACGCTACGGCTTCCTTCTGAGAGCACTGAGACTTCCCAAGTGTGTACAACAACCCCCACCTCGAGTGTGCAGAGAAAACATCGCTTCCCTCCCCTGTCTCTCAGCCTTCTCTTTATCCTCCATCCTATTTTCATGCATGCAGGTTGCCAGCGCTCTGCTTTAAATAAAAAACTGTTTGCATAAATATATAAACTGAAACAAGTCCTAAAACAGAAGGAGAAAAAAAAAATCTAGATGAGTAAACTGAGCACAGACTAGCATCCGTGGCTTAAAGCCGAGCTCTTGAGACGGCAGTACTATATGAACAAACATTGTCCTGCTGAAATAGCACACTGAAATGTCTCGAACGTTTCAAAAAAGTAGGGTCACTGGTTGGAGGACATTATTAACCTAACTTTAGTCTTTATTACAGACACTTTACATCCCAAAGCTTGTTCCTTTCGCCTCTCATCCCTCTCAATCTACTATTCTACTGTAATGCATGCAGGTTGCCAGTGCTCTGCTTTAAAAAAAACTGTTTGCATAAATATATAAACTGAAACAAGTCCTAAAACAAAAGGAGAAAAAAGAATCAAGCAAAAAAAAAAAAAAAAAAGAGACAAGATGAGTAAACTGAGCACAGACTAGCATCCGTGGCTTAAAGAGACGGAAGTACTATGTGAACAAACATTGTCCTGCTGAAATAGCACACTGAAATGTCTCAAACATTTTAAAAAAGCAGGGTCACTGGTTGGAGGACATTATTAACCTAACTTTAGTCTTCATTACAGACACTTTACAACCCAAAGCTTGTTCCTTTCGCCTCTCATCCCTCTCAATCTACTATTCTACTGTAATGCATGCAGGTTGCCAGGGCTCTGCTTTAAAAAAATAGATAAACAAATATATAAATTGAAACAAGTGCTGAAACTGAATACAAGATACAAGCAAATAAATTGCATGCCATATAGCAGCAAAAGAAGAAAAAAAAAAACACTATCCCAACTAATTTACAATTACTGTATTTTTTTTACACTATAAGATGCACTTAAGATGTATGAATTCTGGTTGTGCTTACTGACCTCAAACTGATTTTATGTGGTACACAGCTCTCTGACAAAATGTTTTAGTAGGACTTTGGTAAGCACCGCTTACCAAATACATCAATACATCACCGCTTGATGTATTGTGTATTGTCGGAGCATTACAATAGTCACAGCACTGGAAGTCTAAGCCTACTGTAAATACACTGATGGGCTCTACTTTACTTTACTTTACCCAAATAACTGTTTTCAAGAGAGAAATGTGTGTAGATTACACAGCCAGAGGACGACAGCAAATGCTAAAATCCAATCAACCGGCTCTCCGGCGTTGTCTGCCCCGGTTGTTTGGATATTAGCATTTGCTAGCCCTCCTTTGGCTTTTGGTAGTAGGCGATCTGTCACACACTCTGGAGATATCAGCCAATAGCATTCACTGAGGAAGGTGACCCTGCCCCCAAACTGTCAAAACCACCTCTATCTACAATAGAGCACAAAAAACTCCCTCAAACTTTAAAAAAAAAGGCTGCAGGCAATTTGCATAGCATATGAAGACAACTGTGAATTCACAAGGAAAAAAAAAAACATTCGAGAAGTTTGAGAGCGATATTTTAATCTTAATCTTAAGATTAGAATCTTAAAACACGCAGGTACATTTTTGCACCTGTTTTTTTTTGCACCCCAGACTTTTGACATTGATGTGACAACATAAAAAAATCCTACTTCTGTAATATTCTCCAATCACGTTTGGCAACATAGCTGACCACAGCATAGCTGCTCTGACTCTACAAGGCAAGATCTTGAGACAGCAGCAGTATGTGGACGAGCACTGTCCTGCTGAAACAGTGCACCTAAAGAGTGTGGATTCAGAAAAAGTATGGACACTGACTGCAGAACATTAATAACGTAACAATGGAACCAAACCTGAATATACACAAAAAAAATCTTTAAAAAAAAAAAAAAACAGCTCTATCCTCCCCCTGTCTCTCAGTCTTCTTTATCCACTAACCTATTTTTATGTATGCAGGTTGCCAGCTCTCTGCTTTATAAAAAATAAAAATGAATAAATAAACTGAAACAAGTCCTGAAACAGAGGAAGGAAGGAAAACAGAATCAAGTGAGGAAGAAACCAGGCGAAACAAGAGAGTAAACTGCATGCTATACAGCAGCACAAGAGGAAAAAAAAAAACAAAAACACAACCTCAGTAATATTGCCATAAAAACAGTCACACATCACAGCATCTCAAGATATAAGCAACACTGTACATGTTGATGTATGTATGAAAGAATCACCACAGCAGGCTGAATTCTTTTTCTTCTTCTTCTTCCAGCATTTTTTCAATCCACTTTAATACCACTTTAATACCAGAGCTTAATACACCTGTCGACAGCTCCATCTATAAACCACAGCGTAGCGCACAGACGGGGATTTTCATATCCACTAACACTACACCAGTGACAGGCTCTTTTGTAAATACCAGCATGTTTCACAATAACTCAGGAACCGTTTCCACAGTCGCTTTCATTTAACCTGCGCTCCATTTCCGCACCTGTAAACAATAGCTTCATTCCCTTCTATTCATTCTGCAGCTGTAAAATACAGTATAACGCGATAAACTCACTGCTGCCAGTTTAATCACATATAGCTTGCACAATACAGGTGTGTGTGTGTGTGTGTGAGAGAGAGAGAGAACAACAGTAACTGCATCAGTTTAAAAACAGAGAGATCACTAGTAGAATTGCATTACGGTGTAAAACAGGATTACTACTCTTACCATGCCTCTTATTCTGTTTCTAATCAAGTTATCAATCATGTATGTTAGAAGCTGATGTTTCTGATCTTTGTTTTATTTTAATTTTTTCTTTTAATGATGCACACAAAGCTAGTTAGACCACTTCAGTTTCTCTGATTTTGCTATTTATAGGTATTTTGTCATTTAGAGCATTTATTTGCAGAAAATGAGAAATGGCTGAAATAACAAAAAAGATCCAGAGCTTTTAGACCTCAAATAATGCAAAGAAAACATCATATTCATAAAGTTTTAAAAGTTCAGAAATCAATATTTGGTGGAATAACCCTGGTTTTTAATCACAGTTTTCATGCATCTTGGCATGTTCTCCTCCACCAGTCTTACACACTGCTTTTGGATAACTTTATGCCACTCCTGGAGCAGAAATTTAAGCAGTTCAGCTTGGTTTAATGGCTTGTGATCATCCATCTTCCTCTTGATTATATTCCAGAGATTTTCAATTTGGTAAAATCAAAGAAACTCATAATTTTAAGTGCTCTCTTATTTTTGTCCATATCTGTATATGTAAAGTTCTTATTCTTTATTTAAATATGGGGCTTTAAATAGAAAGTAATCATATTATGCCACTTTAAAATAGTAATCTATTAGATCAAGTGGTAACACTGTACAATAAGGGTACATTTATTAACAGAACTTATGACTTTATCACTCATTATAAATGTTTCATTATTATTATTAAAAACATTCTTAAGTGATGTCTTAAGTAGTGTTTATCAATAAGTAGTTGAGACATTACTTTTATTACGTTTATTAACTGTCATGAGCACTGTTATTTATGATCATTACTGTACAGTGTGACTGATTACGTTATAATACATTTTTCTTGTTTTTACAGGTAATTGGTAATCTGTATCAGACCCTGATACTGTGTGTGTACAGTGTGAAACTCACTCAGGCAGCTGTGTCCATAGTGCACCATGAAGTCTGCTCCCAGGGCACGAGCTGTGAAGTCGTCCACACAGCAGGCCCCGTACGTCACGTCTCCCATCACCAGTGTGTCTGCTCCTGTAAACCTGAAACACACATTTATTTATTTATTTATTTATTACTACATTGTACATTAATATTAAAGACATAAAAATGATTAAGGAGAACAAATGGAATTATGTAGTAAATAGTGAAAAGTGTTTGTCCTCCACCTGACCAATCCCCTGATCTAAACCTGATCAACTGAGATGGTGATTTGGGATGAGCTGGAGCTTCACAGTGTGAAGAGAAAGCAGCAACTGTTTTTCAGCATCTCCAAAAATTACGTCTGGCCCATTTTTGCCATTTTCCCCTCCGTTTTATTTGTGTATGTTGAGAAATGTTGAGAACAAAACGATTATTTTCAATCATTTTCTGGGAAAATGTCAGGGGTGCCAACACTTTTGGCCATGACTGAAAGTGTTTAAGGCTCTGTGTAGGTACACTTCAAATTAAATGTTGCACTTTTTATTGAGTGAATGCTTGTGTTTAAATACTAAAGCAATCCTGAAACTTAAATTTACATATACAGCTCTAGAAAAAAAGAAGACCACTTTAAAATGATGAGTTTTTTTGATTTTACCAAATTAAAAACCTCTGGAATATAATCAAGAGGATGCTGGATGATCACAAGCCATCAAACCAAGATAAACTGCTTACATTTTTGCACCAGGAGTGGCATAAAGTTTACCTAAAAAAAGCAGTGTGTAAGACTGGTGGAGGAGAACATGCCAAGATGCATGAAAACTGTGATTAAAAAATAAAACAGGGCTTATACACCAAATATTGATTTTTGAACTCTTAAAACTTTATGAATATGAACTTTTTTTTCTTTACATTGTTTGAGATCTGAAAGCTCTGCATCTTTTTTGTTTTGTTTGTTATTTTAGATATTTCTCATTTTCTGCAAATAAATGCTCTTAAAATGATTTTTATTGGAATTTGAGGAGGAGTGCTGTCCATAGTTTACAGAATAAAACAACAATGTTCATTTTACTCAAACATATACCTATAAATATATTCAGAAACTGAAGTGGTCTCTTAATTTTTTTTCAGAACTGTGTATTTCTGACATAACCTGATGCAAATTAAAGTTTTGAAGTCGACCAGATCCGCTTATCAGGGAACTAGATCTGAATGAGGAAAGATAAACATGGACACAGGAAGAGGTTGTGGATTAGCTGGGAGTGAGCGCGCTCAGTCCATTCAGATTTTACATGCTAAGGTTAGCATGAAATGTGCTCTGTCGCCTGATGCAGAAGCTTAAAAACACACAGGGCTCATTTAATTAAACGCGGTCACCGCCGGCAGCTCCGGCGGCTCAAGCTCCCGTCCAAAAACGGCCACAGGAGGGTGTTCGTCTGTAAGCCTCGGATTTTGGGCTCCGGCCAATCGGTCGCTTATGCTGGAGGCGTGCTCAGGGGACGGCTGGAGCTCGTAAAAGCGGCTCGTCCTTGTGAGCGTTGCCGCCTGGCTTCAGAATGACGACTAGCGTTTCGGAGAGGTCAGGCCCGGCGGACCTGTTTGAAAAGCCAACGATCTGTTTTTGTTTGCCTCCGCAAGGGGTCGTTAAATGTTAGCACTTTCTATTGAGTGCCCCGCCGCTGCTGCCGTCCTTTCTCTGCGCCGAATTAAAATGCAGGATAAACATGAGACCGGAGAGAGCACATAAATAATGAGAGAGAGAGAGAGAGAGAGAGAGAGAGAAAGCTACAGTTAGTTCTGTATGGGCTGGTGGGTGTCTGGATCCAGACACATTTAGGACAGGTATTATTAATAGAACAGAAGCACACACACACACACACTGTCGGTACAAGTGTTCGTCTGAGAGAAAAAGACACACACACACACACACATCTACTACACATGTACAATATATGGACAAAAGTAACGGGACATCTGCTCGTTCCTTTTTCTCTTCATTTGTTGAAATCAACCGTAATTAAGCAATAAAACACTCGAGCTTCGTGCTATAACCAGGGGCGTCGCCTCACCTGGGCTTCCGGGGCTTTAGCCCCGAATTAATTGTCCAGTAGCCCCGAATCGTTTCGCTCAGCTCAGATGTATTATTAATGACCGCTGTGTGAATGGAAAATCTCTTAACGCTAATCGCGGAGCCAGTTCAAGGATAAAGTTCCGCCTTTCAGGAGAAAAAGCCAATCAGCTTGCTGGTTTTGCGGAGTGTGGTGGGCCAGTAGGGAATCGGCGCCCCTCAGTGGCAAGACCTGCAGAATTACAAGAGTCCACCTTACATTCAGCTTAAAATACCCTTAGATTAACTGGAAAATATATACGCTTAAGCTTTTATTTTATTAATAATAACAACTCTTAACCTGATATTGATGGCTGATAATTTGTATAATAATGCGCATTTTCAAATCGCTGGGCTTATTTATTAGTGTGTGGAGACATGGCGTTTCTTCACAGTGTCTATGGGATCCAGCGCCTCACGGTGGTGTTTAATGACATCGCATTTGGTTTGTATTTGGCTTGTAAGTGCTGTATCGTTGCTAGGTTACCTGTATGAGGCCGAGTAATAAACGGAATGATTCGGATACAGTGTATTACCAGCTGATAATGTCACTCATAAAACGCCTCTTGGCCAATCACACTGTAGGGTCAGAACTAACTGTGGTATAATCAAGGGTATTTACCGTGCTTTTTTTGGAGAAACATTAAGTCTTTAATGTCCAGATAAGGTATTCTACACGATTATGGAGCATTACTGTGAGAATCTGATTGCATTCAGCGGATATTGGATCCAAGGATATTGGATGGCCACCACTCAAGCCCACCTCAGCTCCAACTTCCCAGCTCATCAGGAAAGTATTGGCTGGAGCTCCATCATTCCAGAGACAAAGTTCCACTGCTCCACCGGTCAATGCTGGGTGCTTTATACTCCTTTAGCCACAGCTTGGTACCAACAGGTTCATGGTTTTCTGCTTTAGATAACTCTATTTGATTGACAATTGACAATAATATATTATTATTGATATATTGATATAGCATATTTTACAGACTATAAAGTGCGGCAAATTATAAGGCTCACTATCAATGAACGTCTACTTTCTGGTCTATTTTCATACATTAGGTGCACTGGATTAAAAAAGGCATTTTAAGCACAAAAGTAAGGAACAAGGGTGTCGCCATTGTTTTCTTTTTAATTCAGTAGGTCTCGCCACTTTTGGGGGGAACGCCTAAGTAAACAAAACATAAAAAAATATTTACAGTAAGCTTAGATTTTCAATATTTTAGCACAGTTAGCAGCCCTTAGCAGCACTTAACAACGCTACACTGAGGAACCATGAGTATTTCCATAAGCCAGGGCACTATCAGCTAGTGGTTTGTCCCACGTATCTTATTTTAACACTGTAAACACGCAGGCTACAGTCCAATATACTCAACTCTGAACGGCAAAAAAGCTAGTGCTGCAGTTAGCAGCTAATGCTAATACTGCTCCAGCCTTAGTGCTGGAGAAACTTCACTGAAAACTATATAAACTGTATAAAGCTTAATACTTCAGCATATTGACTTTATTGCTCCTTACAACCTGACAGGTAAAATTCATAGGTAAAAAATACATAGGATTTTAAGTGTGCCTTACAGTCCAAAAAATACGTAATCTTAAACTATTTAATACACAAATAGACTGCTTGCTCTCCTTTAATCCTGAAACTGTGTTTAATGCTTGTTCTGTATACTGTAAAACACACACTCACACACCTTCACCCCCCCCCCCCAACTGTTCCCTGCCTTGGAAGCCCAGTGTTTGCACCATGCTTGCTCAGTCTTTCACTCTGTCTGTCTGTCTCTCTCTCTCTCTTTTTCTGGTAGCTTCTCTCACTAAAGACTAAAGCTGTACTATGAGCACTATCTGTGCCCGTCTCCATTCTAGACTCATCTGTCTCTCTTTCTGCAGGATTGCATCTTTCCTCCTCGGTTCTTCTTCTCCCTCTTGGTCCATTTCATTACTTTCTTGCCTACTGTCACCCTAACTTCCAGCTCTCTGAGCTCATTCATTCATTCATTCATTCATTAATTCATTCTCTCTCTTTTTTTTTCTCTCTCTCTCTCTCCTCCTCCCTCTAACTTTTATACAGATTTGTTTGCACCCAAGCTCCTAGGTTTTTTACTACACTGTATTTTTAGATACATACATAAATTATTTACATTTAAAAAGAACATAAATTGTACACCCGAGTGGTCTCTGATTGGACAAGATTTTGGCAGGGACACAACAAGCACTCTCCAAGCCACTTCTCTATTCTACTGCAATACATGCCTACCAAGAGCAGTGAGCAGAGGTCGAGACCACAATCCATTTCTTTTTATTTTCATTTCTAAAGCAAGATATTTCTGCAGAATAATTGTTGAGCCTTAATTAAATATATTTTATAAAGAGTGCTTCAACATCTATTTACAACTCTGGAAAAAAAATGAAGAGAGCACTTCAGTTTCTGAATCGGTTTCTCCGATTTTGCTATTCATAGGTATGTTTGGAAAAACATGTTTTATTCTATAAACTACAGACAACATTTAGAGCATTTATTTGCAGAAAATGAGAAATGGCTGAAATAACAAAAAAAGATGCAGAGCTTTCAGACCTCACATAATGCAAAGAAAACATATTAGTTCATATTCATAAAGTTTTAAGAGATCAGAAATCAAAATTTGCTGGAATAACCCTGGCTTTTAATCACAGTTTATGCACTGTTTTAGGCATGTTCTCCTCCACCAGTCTTACACATTGCTTTTGGATAACTTTTTTCCACTCCCGGTGCAAATTTATTTTTAAGCAGTTCAGCTTGGTTTGATGGCTTGTGATCATCCATCTTCCTCTTGATTATATTCCAGAGGTTTTCAATTTGGTAAAATCAATGAAACTTTTAAGTGAGAGCTGTAAGTTTCTGTTTCTCCATTTAAAATAACACTAAGAAAAAGAGGAGCATTTACAGATAAAACTGTGAATTCTTTCAGAGCAACAGACTCACTTCCCCTTTTTAAACACAGTGTCCAACTCTCCACTCTATTAAACATTCCTACCTAGTAGGTCCAACTTACAGATGGATGCTGAGAACAGAAGTTAGAGCCAGAGGCTCATCTGTTGTTAGCAGAGCCACTGAAGTGTTTAGAAACTCCAGCAGCTCTGCTGTGTCTAATCCACTGGTACCAGCACACCACACACTAAGACTTCCTACTCCACCACACTTGTGGACTGTGGAAACTTCACACTAGACCTCAAGCAGCTTGGACTGTGTGTCTCTCCTCTCTTCCTCTAGACTTTGATTTCCAGTCCCTTAATTTACAAATAAAATGTAAAATTTACTGATGATCAGTGATGGTTTGGTGAGACGTGACATCTGCTGGTGTTTATTTTTTTTCAAAATTTTTCGGAGACAAACTTTTTCGGTCCCCATGGGTAGCAGTTTTTGGCACGTAGGCCAAATTTGGCACAACACCTTTTTTTTTTTTTTTTTTTCGGAGACAACCTTTTTTCGGTCCCCATGGGTAGCAGTTTTTGGCAAGTGGGCCAAATTTGCCAAGACATCTTTTTTTTTTCAAAAAATTTCGGAGACAGACTTTTTTCGTTCCCCATGTGTAGCAGTTTTTGGCAAGCGGGCAAAATTTGGCAAGACACCTTTTTTTTCAGAATTTTTCGGAGACAAACCTTTTCCGGTCCCCATGGGTAGCAGTTTTTGGCAAGTGGGCCAAATTTGGCACGACACCTTTTTTCGGCCCCTATGGGTAGCAGTTTTTGGAAAGTGGGCCAAATTTGGATAAGGATAAAGAGGTGGTCATAATATTCTGACAGGACTGTGTATACGATTTAAGCATCTGTGACAAGTCAAATATTAAAACAGATTACTTGCACAATAAGAGGCCTGGCGGATAATTAAATTACATGCAGCAAACTGAACCATTCATTCGGAAATTGATTAAGACCCTCAATTTTAGTGGACCACGGTTCACCACAGTTCAGCTGAAAGGGGCTCACCCAGCAGCTGTCTAAATAACCCACATTACACATCAGTTTGATTAATCAGTATTAATCATGCTAGGTGTGGAAGTGCCCTAAGGGAGTGTTCATTTCATGAAGCTGGTTTGGTGTAACTGAAACAAGCTCTGCTAAATCAGTGTGGACTGTAAAAACAAGGGGGAGTGTGGAGAGGTTTGAACACTGAAAAATGACACAAACAGCTTCTTCTCATCATGAGAGAATCATCATAACGCTTTATATATCATTTATATATGGTTTAGAACAAGTTTCAGAATCACTGCATTTATCTACTACTAATAAAAACACCAGAACTACTAAGACTGCAACAAACTACTATTTGTTTTTTATATACAGTATTTATATATAGTTGAACAGTCTATTAATTATTTAAATGAATTAATTGATAATGAACTCCCTAATTTAATCACTGTATAATAATGTCAGATATGTTTTTTTATCATCTACTACTATTAAAACACCAGAACTACTAAGACTGCAACAAACTACTATTTGTTTTTATATACAGTATTTATATATAGTTGAACAATTATTAATTATTTAAAATAATTAATTGATTAGGAATGGCCTAATTGAATCACTGTTTAATAATGTTAGATAGTTTTTTTATCATCTACTACTATAAAAACACTAGAACTACTAAGTGTAATCATTGTATAATAATTACAGAGATGCTTTTATCATCTACTACTATTAAAAACATTAGAAATTCTAAGACTACAACAAACTACTTTTTTATATATATATATACAGTACTTATATATAGTTGAACAATCGATTAATTATTTAAACTAATTAATTGATTATGAATGGCCTAATTTAATCACTGTATAATAATATTAGATATGTTTTTTTTATCATCTACTACCAGTAAAAACACAGAACTAGTAACATTGCAACAAACTACTAATTGTTTTTATATACAGTACTTATATGTAGTTGAAAAATCTGTTAATTATTCAAATGAATTAATTGATAATGAATTGCCCATTTAAATCACTGTATAATCATTTCAGACGTTTCTACTAAGACATATACAGCTCTGGAAAAAAATAAGAGAGCACTTAAAGATTAAGAGTTTCTTTGATTTTACCAAATTAAAAAAATCTGTAATATAATCAAGAGGAAGAAGGATGATCTCAATCCCTCAAACCAAGCTTAACTGCTTGCTTTTTTGCACCAGGAGTAAAGGCATAAAGTTATCCAAAAGCAGTGTGTAAGACTGGTGGAGGAGAACATGCCAACATGCATAAAAAAACTGTGATTAAAAACCAGGGTTATTCCCCCAAATATTGATTGTGTTCTGAACTTTATGAATATGAACTTTTTGTTTTCTTTGCATTATTTGAGGTCTGAAAGCTCTGCATCTTTTTTTTGTTATTTCAGCCATTTCTCATTTTCTGCAAATAAATGCTCTAAATTACAATATTTTATATGGTATTTGGGATAAATGTTGTCTGTTGTTTATATAATAAAACAGCAATGTTCATTTTACTCAAACATATACCTATAAATAGCAAAATCAGAGCAACTGATTCAGAAGCTGAAGTGGTCTCTTAGCTGTATACAGCTTGTGGTGTGTGTCTGGGAACTGCAGCAGAGCTATAACTGCACACTATGCACATACATGTGTTTGCTCTGTATATGTGTGTTTAATGGTTGTTCTTATGTGAAGGACATGTTGGATCAGATGAGGCTGGTAGAGCAGGAGGAGACGGATGAACAGAACTCATCTGGTGAATAAATATTTGCCTCGTCAGATTTGAATTGCTTATCCTTTACTTCATCAAGGTCCTGGCTTTTTTCTACCCACGAAATGTAGGTCAGCATTCATGTGTGTTCATGTGTGCGCCCTCGAGATGGTAGTTCCACAGTCTAACATGAGAAATTCTGAGCTGTTGAGAGGGTACATGCACGAGGTTCAGCTTCAAAGCGTTTAACACTGTGCCTCTCTGAGAGTAAACATGTTACACAGGAAAAAATAATCTAGTTTATTGAATGGACACCTGTTTCTTTTTTCAATATGACAGATTCACACCTGTTAACACACCCTGGTGTCCACAGTTTTCAGACTTCAGACAGTCATTGAGTAGGGCTGCACGATATATCGTTTAAGCATAGTCATCGCGATGTGCGCATGCACAATAATCACATCACAGGACTGCAATGTCATTTAAGGAAATTAAATGAAACACGTCATGTGCAATGTTTTGAATCTTGACACAAGAAGTAGATACACAGCGCTGTCTCTGTGACTATGTGAGTGACAGGCTGCTGCTGCCTGAGAAGTGCGTGGAGGACCAGGAGTAAACAGGAGGTAACCGCATGGCCTCCATCCACATGGTTGGCCACGTGCTTGTAAACGCACGTGTCGGAAGCTGTGCACCTCAGTCCAGCACAGTTTTGCGGTGCAGATATTTCTAGTTACAGCTGAATTCACGCTTTTAATTGAATTTAATTGCTTATCCTTTACATCGTCAAGGTCCAGGCTTTTTTCTACCCATGAAATGTAGGTCAGCATTCATGTGTGTTCATGTGTGCGCTCTCGAGATGGTAGTTCCACAGCCTAACATGAGAAATTCTGAGCTGTTGAGAGGGTACATGCACGAGGTTCAACTTCAAAGCGCTTAACACTGCGCCTCTCTAAGAGTAAACATGTAACACAGGAAAAATAATCTAGTTTATTGAATGGACACCTGTTTCTTTTTTCAGTATAACAGATTCACACCTGTTAACACACCCTGCGGTCCACAGTTTTCAGACTTTAGGCATTGGGTAGGGTTGCACGATATATCGTTTAGGCATCGTCATAGCAATGTGCGCATGCACAATAGTCACATCGCAGGACGTGCAATGTCATTTAAGGCAATTAAATGAAACACGTCATGTGCAATGTTTTGATTCTTGACACAGGAAGTAGATACACAGCGCTGTCTCTGTGACTATGTGAGTGACAGGCTGCTGCTGCCTGAGAAGTGCAAGGGGGAGCAGGAGTAAACACGAGTTAGCTGCATGGTCTCCATCCACATGGTTGGCCATGTGCTTGAAAATGCACATGTCGGAAGCTGTGCACATCAGTCCAGCACAGTTTTGCGGTGCAGATATTTCTAGTTACAGCTGAATTCATGCTTTTAGTCACAGAAAAACGCTCTTATTTAGCTTTAAAAAGCCATTTAAATGCCTGATTAAAGGGCCGATTACTGTTGTTTTACTGTTTTTCTCGGGTTTTGAGTGCACGGCGCTGACTCAGCTCTCCATCGGTCCAGACATGAGACAGCTCACGGGTGGGGGCGGGGCTGGTGATGTCATGGGCCCTGCATTGTTTAATATCGTGATATATATCGTAGAAAAATTTAAATTTGCAATGTAATTTTTTTCTCAAATATCATGCAGCCCTAACAATGCGTGTGTTTACATGCATCGCAGATTTCTGCAGTCTGATTATTCAAGTCATAAAAAAAGAATAATCCGTTTTTTTTAGATTTTTTAGGAAAAATCTAGAAATCAGATTAAGAAATCCGTAAACATACTACTCATAATCATAGCTCAGTAAATATATTACTCCATCCATGTACACACTTATTCTGAGTATTCTCAGATTTCTCAGTCTGTGCACGCATGCATGAAAACAGACAGGAAATAAGCGTGCAAATCATGCAAAGTGTGCAAAAAAAAAAAAGGTGAAGTAGTAACCTTTTACATGATGTTAAAGTCAGTCATGTCTTATTCTGTAAGATTATAGACTGGTTATTGACCTACTCATGTCAACTGATCATGCATTGATATTCTGCAGTAATCGGTTAATGAAGCGAATGTGAACATCAACTGCAATGGATTTTGTTTTAAAGATTAACTATATTTATAATTGTCTGAGTTTTTTTTTTTAGCCTCTAAAAAATAGAGGGACTGTATAATATATCCAAGTCCTAATCTTAATTCTAAACTGTAAGTAATATAATACAGGAAATTGACAAATCCTGCACCTAACAGCTGGGGTTATGCATAGGGCTCAGCCAGGATCTACTACTCACTCAACTAACAACAATAGCAAAACCACCACAATCTGATACTGGCTCGACAAGAATCCAGAAGCATAGCCTAACACTATGTTCATGGTCCATTGCCTCAACTGCCAAGTAACAGACCTACCAAAAATAACCTATGAACAAACAGAATCCCTCCTTAATCTAAGCTCACTTCCTTTAACTATGGCAACAACACACTTACCTAAGCACAATCACACACAATAAATCACATTATAAGTTGCGTGAGCAGAACACAGCAACCACTACCATCTGATACTGGCTCGACAAGAATCCAGAAGCATAGCGAACTATGTTCATGGTCCGTGCCTCAACTGCCAAGTACTCAGACGTCTACAAAAACTCATGAGACAAATTATTACAAGAGCAGGACCACACCAATCCCCTTCATCCAAACTCTAACACAAACTTCAGTGCAAGCTCTTCTCAGGGGTCATCAGGCAGGCACCTTCCTTCGTCAGTGTTTCGCTGAATTAGGCCCACGACACCTCCAGAAGGCTCAACAGTGAAGTCTGGCGTCCCAGACCCACCCCCCTCCAAGCTTGCTGTAGAAGCACAAACTCACTCCCTTCCCCACACAGCCTCAGCCCTTCTGAACCACAACCACTGACTAGATCTTTCAGCTACATCTGACAACTCCTTCACTACAGTCCTTAGCACACGACCTCTAATTCCGAATTCAGACAGCAGTCTTGTGGCAGACTTCGCAACAAAGCCTCTAGTACCTACCTCTACCGGTCTAATATACGCTTGCCACCCACGCTCTCTCACCTCAGCCACCAAGTCTGTATACTTCAGCCTTTTCCTTTCATAAGCTCCATCTACCTCGTCTTCAAACGGAACAGTCAGCTCTATAAAATACACTATCCGCTTACTTTCAGAGTACAACACTACATCCGGCCTCAAGGTTGTAACCAGAATGCACTCTGGGATCTGCAGTTTACTACCTACATCCACTAATAACTTCCAATCTCGTGCATTGGCCCACTTACCAGCAGTTTTCAAGCACTGTGCTGTTTCTCCATTATGCTGCCCCTCACGCACAAACGTGATTACCCTACTGCAACCTACCACGGGCATGTTATTAACTTCTATCCGTTTCTTATCAAGTGCACCTGCAAGAGATCTAAGTACCTGATTATGCCTCCATGTGTAGCGCCCCTGGGATAGACTCACCTTACATGCTGACAAAATGTGCTTCAGCGTGCCACTTCCTGCACATAGCTTACAACTTGGATCCTCACCCACCCACTGAGCAAGGTTTTGTGGCGTTGGCAGAACATCATATGTAGCTCCCAAAAGAAACTTTATACGGCCTGTATCCAATCCCCATAACTCTCGCCAGGTGATTCTCCGCTTCTCTACACTTTCCCATCTCATCCACTGCCCCTGTTTACTCTGCCCTGCTGCTTTTGCCCTCCTTGCTTCCTCCTCCTGCTCACGAATAAACCCTGTAACCATACGCCTTTTCTCAGGTGATGTGGCCTTGCCGAATGCTTTCCAAGAATCACCTAAACCTAATCCTGCCCTCCCATTTTGCACCTGCCCCACAACATCCCTGTGCTCCAGTGCCCTCCTTGCGGCTTGAGTAGCTTCTCGAGCATTCCACTTTCTCCCAGACCTAGTCACTGGTGCTGTTGCTTTAACCAGCCCGTCTTTTGACCCTAACAACTGCATTTCACGTCCTACCTTAGCACATTTGAACTCCTCTACCAAGCTCGTCAACGGCAGTTCCAGCATCCCTCTCCCACACCACGCCACACTACTAAGGCAACGCGGCACCCCCAACCATGTCCTTATAGCCTTGCTCATCACCCTTTCTAACCTCTCAACCTCAGAAATCGGAATATCATAAACTGTAAGTGGCCACCTTAGACGAGGCAACAAACCAAACTGCAGACACCACAATTTTAATTTACCTGGCAGAAAAGACTTATCAATTCTATTAATGGCCTCCACCATTTCTGTCCTCAACCCTTCCACCTGCTCTTTATCATTCAGTGCTGCAGTATACCACCTACCTAAACTCTTAACTGACTTTTCCAATATAGATGGTATGACTTCTCCCTCCATCATAAACCTTTCTTGTATCAATTTCCCTTTAACGATTGATACACTCCTAGACTTGCTCGGTTTAACTTTCATCCTAGCCAGCCTAAGATTATCATTTAACTTCCCTAGCAGTCGCCGGGTACATGGCACCGTGGTCGTTAATGTTGTCATATCGTCCATAAACGCCCTAACTGGTGGGAGCCGGGTGCCATCATGCAGCCTCTCCCCGCCTACGACCCACTTAGAAGCCCTAATAATCACCTCCATTGCCATCGTAAACGCTAGCGGTGAAATTGTACAACCTGCCATTATACCTATTTCCAGTCGTTGCCAAGATGTGACACACTCCCCTACACTAAAGCAAAACTCTATGTCTTCAAAATAGGCTTTAACTAACCTTGAAATCTCTTCTGGAACCCTAAAAAAATTGAATGCCTTCCACAACAATGCATGCGGTACCGAACCAAAAGCATTAGCCAGATCTAAAAACACCACATGTAGATCCTTTTTCTCGGCTCTTGCTGTTTGAATCTGATGCCAAATCATACTATTATGCTCTATGCAACCAGAAAAACCTGCAATTCCTGCCTTTTGTACAGACGTATCAATTAAATTATTTCTTTTCAGGTACGTTGCTAGTCTACGTGCAACCACACTAAAGAAGATCTTACCCTCCACATTCAACAAGCTTATGGGACGGAACTGATCAATAGCCACAGAATCCTTTTCTTTTGGGATAAGAACACCACCTGCTCTGCGCCACTCCTTTGGAATAATCCCCTTCTTCCACACTATAGCCATTAGTTTCCATAGAAACTTCAAAACATCTGGTGCACTTTTATATAATCTATATGGAACCCCATTTGGCCCTGGGGCAGAACCTGCCTTTGCAGCTTTCACCACCTCCTGAACCTCACTCCACCTAGGGGGGTTAACATCCATCTTCCACTCTATATCACCTAACGGCGGCATGTCTGCTGGTAGGTCCAGGTCGCTAGACCTTTCCTTCTCTGTGTAAACACTCTTAAAGTGCTCCTCCAACTCCCTCTTTCCGACCTTTAGATTTCCTGATTTCTCCTTACTAAGCAGACTCTTAACAAACCTAAATGGATCTCTAAAGAACTCTATCCTAGCACGCTCCTTCTTCTTCCTCCTTTTCCTCATAGCCTCTGCTCTCCGCAATTTTACCAACTTACTTCTCAACTCCTCCTGCAATAACTCAATGCCCTCTCTTTCTGCCTCATTCCCCTTCTTCCACTTCTTTCTGAGTAACCTTGATTCCTTAACCAGTTTTTCTATTTCTACCTGCCGCCTTGATTTAACTACATCTTGACACTTTACGTTCCTCTGCACAACACCAAATCTTGCCATTCCATAATCATAAATGACTTTACCTAGCCTGTTCAATTTACTCTCTGCTGTTCCCTTCAAACCCTCAAGCATACCTTTCAAATCATCATTAATACTCCTCCATGCCATCTTGTCTCCTGTGCCTGGCCATTTAACTTTGGATCTTTGACCGATTCCTTTCTCCCTACCCATCTGCTTTCCCTTAGCCTTTGACCTATCAACACCTCCTTCATCCTCCACTCCTTCTGTGCTTAAGTTAGCCTCCCTAGTATCAAAGGTATTGATATCCTGCGGACTGTGGCACGTAACCTGCCGCTGGACTTCAGCCGACTGACTCAAACAATTCTGTTCAAAGTATTGTTCAATGCGGGGCCCCTGCACTCCTTCACTCAAGCACCTCATCTTTCCTTGGTGTATCCTCAGCCCTCTCACTGATGTGACCTTGCTCCACCCACACACACAGGTCAGCAACTCCTTTCCACTTACCATCCCACCTGCCTCTATGCTTAACCCACTTCTCGTAGTCATGTCCGTTCCAGAGTCCGTAACCATGTTATCCGCCTGTGAGTCATCTTCCACCCCTGCTCTCGCTGACTCCTGGGGTATTGCTTTTTTCTTTCTCAATGTAGCTTGCTTGGTTGCACACACATGGTTAACCATGGTGGCTGCTACCATGGATTGCCAGCCCATGGCAGCACCGTTAGGGTCTATTCCCTCTTGTCAGCTGTCTTTCCATGCTGTCACAGGGTCTTTCCTCTGTTGTCAACTGTTCTCTTCACAGCAGTCACTAGCTTAACTAGATATCAAGTAATATAATACAGGAAATTGACAAATCCTGCACCTAACAGCTGGGGTTATGCATAGGGCTCAGCCAGGATCTACTACTCACTCAACTAACAACAATAGCAAAACCACCACAATCTGATACTGGCTCGACAAGAATCCAGAAGCATAGCCTAACACTATGTTCATGGTCCATTGCCTCAACTGCCAAGTAACAGACCTACCAAAAATAACCTATGAACAAACAGAATCCCTCCTTAATCTAAGCTCACTTCCTTTAACTATGGCAACAGGGTGATTCTCACGAAAAACAGATTTAAAAGGGTTCACACTTGAAAAATTTCAAAAGGCATTTAAATATAAAATTTCTTTTTGTTATGCAAGACTAGGGTCTGAACTTTTTAGAAATACTTTTTTTTTTTAGTTTTATAATTTTTTTCTGTATATTTTGCACCATTTTAGTCAGTCAGAGCACACACATTCTCAGTACCGCAACATGATAACACAGAACAGATATGGTTTAAAAGTTACACATTTGTTACTTTTTAAATAGATATTATTAACAGTTGTGCTCATATGTGTATATAACCCAGAAAATATTATATTTATAAGTTTCCCATTTTTTTTTATTTTATGATTTGTCTCATTACCGCAACAGATTTCATGATTCATGTCCTGTCTTTTCAGGATATTTAACTGAAAAATTACATGTATAATTTCTTATTTAGTACAGATGACCTATGAAGAAATACAATTTATCCAAATACCATTATAAACTAGAATTTGTTTTATAACAGTAAAATAATTAGTAAATAAATATGTGTTGCGGTAAAGAGAATGGTGTTTCGGTAAAGAGAGTCAATGTTTCGGTAAAGAGAGTCATTACAAGGATTCCTACTTAATTAACAATAACACTTTACACAACAAACACAGAGTGTGAATGCTGTGAATAAATAACAAATTCTAATGATGTACTTCTTGAGTTTTGTATGGAGTAGTAATATTGAACAAAATGTGGTATTTGCTGTTGAAAATTATTCTCAGTAAGACTCAAGCTGTGAAAATATCCTATTTTGAACTGTGTATTTTAATAAAACAAATTTCAACATACCTCATTAGACATAAATTCCTTAAAACTTTAAACATCACTGTATAACTAAATTGAAATGGAATGTTTAAATACAAAATAAGTAATTCAACATCTCATAAAACAACTTTTTTATTCAGTATTAATTTCATGACAGATATAAACATCAATGTACAACTAAATTGAAATTAAATATTTAAGTATGAAACAAGCAATTCAACATCTCATTAAACATCTTTGTATTAAGCATTAATCTCATGAAAAATGTAAACATCAATGTGCAACTAAATTAAAATTAAAGATAAAATTAAAGAAAGTTGTTTAATGAAATGTATATATGTGTGTATATATATAAATTTCATATATATAATATATACATTTCATGAAACAACTTTTATTGTTATAAACTGTTAATAAAGGTTGTTTCATAAAATGTGTGTATATATATATATATATATATATATATATATATATATATATATATACATATAAACAGTTTATAACAATAAAAGTTTATAAAAATAAATTTCATGAAACAACCTTTATTAACAGTTTATAACAATAAAAGTTGTTTCATGAAATGTATATATTATATATATGAAATTTATATATATATATATATATATATATATATATATATTATTATTATTTTTATATATTATTTTTATATCTTATGCGGAAGTTATATGGGTGTCACTGCCCTGCTACATAAATCTGTTTTTTATCTGAAATTGCATCATGTATTGTTTTATATATTGTTTATTATAAGTAAATAAAGGCTTTTTTATGAAACAATATATATATATATATATATATATATATATATATATATATATATATATATATATATATATATATATATATATATAAGTTCATGTCACTTAAAACATTAATTTCTCTTTACCGCAACAGTGAATATCTCTACCGCAACAGGCCTTAAATTGTTGCGGTGTATGAGAAGGCTGTTGCGGAGTATGAGGGACCTTAACCTTCTTTGATCTCTGTGGGGCCACCATGATGCCTGGCTAAACTTTTGCTAGCTTTTTGTATTTAGACTTTAAAAACCTTAAAAATTCCCAAAACACAATAACATTTTCATTTTTTTAAACATTAAAAACTAGCTGTTTCGGTAATGAGAAACAAAAAGTTGTGTATGCTCGCTGACAACCAAGTTTTTAACATTTATCTGGAGAGGTATAAAATTAGGTGCTTACCTGGTAGCCATCTTGGGTGTCATACTAAAAGGTGTCCCCCCTCTCAAAATGGCTGTTTTTTTTCTGTTCCTTGTGGTCTTAAATGGTGCTTGAAAATTGTTGCGGAGGCTGAGAACATTGGTTCTGACCAAAGTTATTTTTCTAAATATTTTATTTTCTTTTACCAATGAATTCCAAGTAATACATTTTTATTGACTGTAACAATTTACTTTATGAGATACATTTAAGTTTTTTATTATTTATTTATTTTAAATATTAAAATTGTGTAATTGAAGAGCCGAGATTCAGCAATGGACGCGTTGCGGTACTGAGAATTTCACACTAAATTATAAAAAATACATAATTTAAAATATCACAATGTCTACTTTTAATCACTTCCAATATAGCCTTTGATGAGATGTTTATAAACCAGTGTTTCCCAAATTGATAGCATTTACCTGTTCATCACACTCCTTAATGCCACCTCATTAGTCTGATTTCGTGAGAATCACCCAACAACACACTTACCTAAGCACAATCACACACAATAAATCACATTATAAGTTGCGTGAGCAGAACACAGCAACCACTACCATCTGATACTGGCTCGACAAGAATCCAGAAGCATAGCGAACTATGTTCATGGTCCGTGCCTCAACTGCCAAGTACTCAGACGTCTACAAAAACTCATGAGACAAATTATTACAAGAGCAGGACCACACCAATCCCCTTCATCCAAACTCTAACACAAACTTCAGTGCAAGCTCTGTTAATATAATATGTTTGTATATTAAAGCTAAAAGACTACATTCTTTGTTTATTTTATTTTAAATCCAGGTGGTGAGAGGTGGTATTTTTAGTGCATCTAAAAAAAAAAAAAAAAAAAAAAAAAAAAAAAAATTATATATATATATATATATATATATATATATATATATTTATTTATTTATTTGAGTCACTACAGCCTGGTAATGAAAACATAGCTACATTACAAGTGCCTTGGATCTGCAATGTGAACAAATCTGTTTCTAATATGGCACTCCTGGGGCACATCGAAAAAAGAAAAGGCCTGAAATCTGATCTGGCTGTTCACATTAATTTGGTACATGTCCTGTACTTCTATGATTTGTAAACATGATACATATCTAATCAAATTCACATCTAAAGAAGACTTACATTTAATTTTAAAAGACTGGATTTCACATTACACAATATTGCGATTTTTCACTTCCTTTTCCTCAGCTTTTTGCATGATATGAACTCTTGAAACTTCAGCCAATACAATACAAGTGTGTCAAAGCAGTAAAAACAAAAAACTAAACCAGCCACATGTTACTCTAAACTCTGAAGCCAACAAAGATTTGCGAATTATTTGTCTAATCTCAACAGAACTTGACATGTTTGGTATCAGTCGAGTTTATGCAAATATTCCAAGCTCTAATCCCCAACAGCAACATGCAGCCTTCTACAGCAGTGTCCACCCGCTTAATATGCTCAACATCTTCCACCAAATTGTGGATGAAACGCAGAGAAGCTGCAGATTAGCGGAGCAGAGAGAAGAATGAGATGTGGCTTGTATGGAAGTGACACTGTAATTACAGAGGAGAAGAATGAATCAGTTCACTCTTCCCTCAGGGTCAACAGCATGACAGAAAGCAGAGTGCTTCAGCAGCGGCTCTGCACTGAGGGTGTCTAGTGCAGAACATCACAGCCTTCATCTGATACTCTGGTGACTCGCTCTCTGACAGTGTTAGCTCTCCCACTCTACATCTCTCTCCATCCTGCACTCTTTCCCTCTCAGACTCTCCCCGTCTCTCCAGCTCAAATATTACAGCTGGGACGTCATTTACACGCAATTAAGATGGAGAAGACCCAATCCTAATAAGGGCTCTTATTAATCTTTTGTAGCTGAAGTGTAGCTAAAGTGCTAACACACTGGATATGATAACTATGATAACCACTACGTGAATGCTAAAGATATCATGCACCACGATAGCATGATAGCTTTAGCATTTAAGTAGCAGTATGTGTACACTTCACCCTTTAAGAATGAGCCATTTAAGGGCTCTGTCACTTTTATGCAAATAAGCAGTTGCTGGCCACACCATTTACAGCTTTGGAAAAAAAAAATTAAGAGACCACTTCAGTTTCTGAATCAGTTTCTCTGATTTTGCTATTTATAGGTATGTTTGAGTAAAATGAACGTTGCTGTTTTATTCTATAAACTACAGACAACATGTCTCCTAAATTCCAAATTAAAATATTGTCATTTAGAGCATTTATTTGCAGAATATGATAAATGGCTGAAATTACAAAAAAAAAAAAAAAGATGCAGAGCTTTCAGACTTCAAATAAGGCAAAGAAAACAAGCTCATATTCATTCAAGTTTAAAGAGTTCAGAAATTAATATTTGGTGGAATAATCCTGGTTTTTAATCCCAGTTTTCATGCATCTTGGCATCATGTTCTCCTCCACCAGTCTTACCCACTGCTTTTGGATAACTTTATGCCACTCCTGTTGCAAAAATTCAAGCAGTTCAGCTTTGTTTGATGGCTTGTGATCATCCATCTTCCTCTTGATTACATTCCAGAGGTTTTCAATTTGGTAAAATCAAAGAAACTCATCATTTTTATGTGGTCTCTTATTTTTTATTTTTTTCCAGAGCTGTATGTTAGTCAGACTGATTTATATCATGCACTACTGGTACAAGAGAGGCATAACAATATGCTGGACTATATAACGTGTGAGGGTGGCAGATATGCTCAATAAACTGGCAGCTTAATTCTAGAGCAATGAATATGATGCCCAAATAAAGAACAAAAACAGAAATAAAGATCAATGCAAGGGATCAAAGCACCAATGCAAAACCACTGCAAATAGAAGCATGATTCAAGCATTAATCACAGGACTGGCACGACTTTAACAGACGCATATGCTCACATAACCACGGTCAACGGTTACATCTCCCTCCACTTATCAGGAGGAGGGGTTATGCTTTAACAGGAAGGGTCAGTATTTCTCTTCCCCTCTATGTTTCTGGCTGGTTTGTGCAGAAGCGGACCCCTCTTTCCCCCCAGTCTTTCCACTCCTCTTCACAGATGAAATCTTTGCTCAGCTCTGACAGGAGTTTCATCAAAGCTCAGCATGAGAGAAGAAGCATCAGCTCACAGCTTCTCCCACACCTGATCTGCTGCGCACAGACAAAAAAAATAAAAGACCAACACACGAGCCCACCGCTGCGTAATCAAAACTCTCAGATAGTCCACGATCTGCTCTAACAAGTCCCACTTTATTATAATAACCATCCTCAATGCACCAATTACACTACTTTGCTTCATGAAATGACAGATGTCAGTTCTGGCTAAGAATAAGATGCCAATATTTGAATACCAACATTAAATAACGACTGAAAAACAAATAAGGACAAATTATAATGGCATAATATATATATTTTTTTTCCTCAGCTCAGACAAGTTGTTTAAAATATATTGAATTAAATTCATTTAACATTTATGAACCAGTGATGGTATAGTTACTTTGAAAAAGTAATCCGATTACTGATTACTCCTTTAAAAAGTTACTTAGTTACTTTATGGATTACTTGATTTTAAAAGTAACTAAGTTACTTTACAACTTACTTTTTTAGTTACTTTCAGCAGCTGCAGACACCACCTCCCGCCGCCTTAACATAAACATTATAACCAGTTTTGCCAATGCTGCCTTTAATGGAAAATGCATTTTTAACAGCAACAATGTATCTCTTGATATTTAAAGTTAAAAAATAAAATATGTTTTTTCTTGATTTCCCTTAACAAAAATACTTGTTTTTATAAAAAATATAAAATAAAAAAAGTCTTTCCTGACCTGAAATATTTAACACTGTAAATCTGAACATTGAACCTGTTGTTCTCAGCAGGGCAGCAAGGAGTGGTTTTACACAAACCTCTGCTACAAAACGCACTTTTCTCGCCTGCCTCTATGGATTTGTTTGTTTCACTGCATGGTGTGTGCGTGTGCCCCCCCCCGGGTGTGTGTGTCTGTGAGGTGAAGAGAGAGAGAGTAACGCACAATGACATGAATAAGTAACTTTAATCTGATTACTGGATTGGAAATAGTAACACGTTAGGTTACTTGTTACTGAAAAAAAGGGTCAGATTATACTAAGTAACGCGTTACTGACATCACTGTCATGAACCACCTTCAAACACTCCTGTGGGTGTTTTCCTCGAGCATTATAATGCTTAGATTATTTAACGTAATATTCAAAGTAAATCTGAGCAGTATATGATGGAAATACAGTACCAATATATATTTTATATATTAGTCTTCAAAGAAGCACCTCTTGCTTAGATAGAGACAGCTTTACACATATTGGTTGTATTTTCTCAGTCAGCTTTATGAGGTAGAGTCACCTGGAGTCCAGGCTTTCAGTTAACAGCTGTGCTGAACTTCTCAAGAGTTAATTACTTGAATTTTTTTGTCTCTTAATGTGTTTGAGAGCATCAGTTGTAAAGTTGTGAAGGGGTAGAGTTACAGGCATACAGTGAATAGATTTATTTAAATACTATTCTAATCCATATTATGATATTAAGAAGCAAGAACTACTCAACTACATAAAGAAAAATACTTTAAGAAATGAAGGTCAGTCAAGGAATTCCTCAATTGCAGTTGCAAAGACCATCAATTTAGCCAATTATTCCATTATGATGAAACTGGCTCTCATCAGGACCGCCCCAGAAAAGGAAGACCAAGAGTAACCTCTGTTGCCAGAATAAGTTTGTCAGAGTTACCAGCCTCAGAAACCGTAAGTTAATAACACCCAATCTAAATGCTTTACAGAGTATTTTGGTTTGTTAAACACTTTTAAGTTACTACATGATTCTTTTTAGTCTGAATGACGAGAAGATATGTCCAAATTTTTGACTGGTACTGTAACTAGATCCAAATATGTGAGTTGACTAGTTTTTTTAAATGTTGGTGAACGTCAACGTCTACAAATCAGCAGAATTCTGTTCAAAACAACTAAATATTGCTAACACAATTAGCCTTAATAAGGAAAACAGAAAGACAGCTGCTTGTGTGCTTTGTTATCCTGATATCTGCTATCAATGCTGAAAGTGGCATCGTGAAAGTAGAAAGTTTTAACTGTTTACTCACCAATTTTAATTCTATAACCAAGAAAATGTGAACAAACTAATGTTTATTACATTACTAATGAAGCTTAAAGTAAAGCAGTTCCATCACAGGGAAACTTAATTATTGGTATTGGTGAAATACACTAGTCTACAAAGAAATGTGCATACAGAAATACTACTGTAGTGAAGAAAAAACACTACATATTAACTGTGCAACACACACACACACACACACACACACACAAAGCTATTCTTGCAGTCCGTCAGTCTGAGGCCCCGTACACATGAAGTCAGAATCAGGACGCTGCTTTTGTGGACAAACATATTTTTTAAAAAGAAAGACAAAAAAAACTCCATTTTTAAAAATGTCTTCGTCCACACAAGCAGTGCCTTTTTTTATATCCTCGTTCACTCAAAGACACAAGGGATTCTCTACACATTCAAGTTTTCTTGCAACTCCTCAGCGACAACTATTTTAGCTTTGCCATTGTCTCACCAGGTGCTTGTTCGTTCAGGGCTGGTCCAAAATCTTTATTCATCGTAACGTTTGTACCTTCAGACAGGAGGATTGGAAAAAACTGCATGCAGCGCATTTTTTTGCCTCTGCTGTGTTAGGTAAAGTGAGATTTACGTTGAATTAAGCCGTGAACATGTTAATAATCCACTAATTGCAGAGAGAACAGAACCAATCCAGGCGCTGTTCATGTTTCAGGCTCATTCTGAACAGGCTAAGCTAATGTAAAGAAAAGGCAGCCATGCGCAGGCTTGCTGCATTTTATTTTATTTATTTATTTTTTTTTAAGAAAGCTGTGTTTTACACACCCACACAGCTCCACTGGGAGCAGTGTTTTCAAAAATCTCCACCTTGGAAGGCGTTTTCTAAAATCCATGTTTTCTGTGACCGAAAATGCCGTTTACAAAAACGGGGACGGAGCCTAAGAGTGAGAACTGGGAACACTGGGTCTCTAGGCTTCTGCAGTGTACAATAATCTCTCACTGTCTGTGTGTGTGTTTGTGTGTGTGTGTGTGTGTGTGTGTGTGGCCTCTCACTTTGCTGAGATCACTTAACTCAAAAACTAATATTAGATCAGTGACAGAGAGCACAGTCACAGTCAAGTCCTTTCTGACCCTGTGCTACCTGTTCCTCCCACAGACAAAGTACCATTTCTCATCAGCTTCAAACACAACAGCTCTCTCTCTCACACACACACAGACACACACACACACACACAGACTCTACACACAGACAGTGGGCTGGTTAGCTTCTAGCTGCTAAAACACATAAAAAATTAGTATTATTACACCTACACTGCCAAAACAGCAGTTCTGGAGAAGACGCTTGCTGTATTTTTGCATTTAGCTAAAACACAGACCGCCGCTGTCAAGGTGATTTATAGACGGCGCAAATATTCTAATCTCCCAGCTGGAGCTCCACTCTCACACCAGCTACAGGAGGAGAGTTTCTGTACGCACAGTACTGAGCAAACTTCTTACGCCCCAAAGTAAACGGTTTAAAACAATTTATTCAGGCTGTATGTGCAAGTGTTTTTCTGTGAAATCACACATTACAATAAATGCAAACAAAAACCAGTAAAGTAAAGTAACGAAAATTCTGATCTCTCTATACATTTACTAACAGTAGTACAAGAGTCAGATTTGCTTTGTGGCTTATGACTCATAAATAACAGAAGAACTGAACTAACTCTAGCCTAGTGTTTAAGTATAAAAAGTGCAGATTTCCTCAGCAAATAATCAACCATAAGTACAAATAACTGCACAGTAGAATTTTTATTACTCAACAGAGTAACTTATCTACCATATCTACAAAAAAAAAACTTGCTATTCTATAGAAGTATGTAAGACATTTCCCGCAAGCACCAGTTGTTCTGGTCCCTACAAAGGCTCATGTCTGCGTCATCTCGCTCTCTCTCATATCAGCTCTTGTTTTTTTCTTCTCCATCCCTGACTGTAATGCCTTTTCGAGGCCATGTCCAAACACAAGTGTCTGCCAAACTTGAGATTGAGGTATAATGGAACAGACTACTGGGAGGTGGGGGAGGTGGGGCACCTTGCGGAGACTGGAGAGAGGACCGCACAGGAGATTCATTCTCGAGTAAATATGCTACTTATGTATTGTTCATATCTATTAATATGTTTTTATTTTTTTTTTTAATGTCATTATTAGGATTACTACTATTATATTGATTTTTCACAGACCAGATTTTTTTTCTTGAAAACTGTTTATTTGGGTAAGTAAAGCACTCCTGTTTATTTAAAGTAAGCTTAGAATTTCAGTATTTTGTCCAATGGTGAGCTCTAGCTGTGGTTAGCAGCACTAGCCAAGCTGCTGCTGGATAGCACTGTTAACCGTGGCTGGCTAGCTCTGCTAACCGCTCTCTAACCTGAGAATATTTCACACTGTAGTTTGTGCATTTACCATGTTAAAATAAGCTACATAAGCTTAGCAAACTAGCTTACCTGAATTCTCAAGGTTCCTCAGTGTAGTGTTACAGGGTGGCATTTATTAGCGCTAAGCTAACTGCTGCTAACTGCAGTTAGCACTAGTAAATGCCACCTGATAATGCTACACTGAGGAACCTTGAGAGTTCAGGTAAGCCAGGGCACTATTAGCTAGCAGTTCATCCCACGTAGCTTGTTTTAACAAGGTAAACGGACAGACTACAGTCTGATATACTCACTTCTGAATGGTGAAAGAGCTTGCGATGTGGTTAGCCGCTAATGCTAATGCCACTGCACTTAGCCTCAGTGCTGGAGAAATTTCACTAAAACTCCCGTATAATGCTGCACTTCAGCAGAGTGACTTTACTGCTCTTTAATACCTTACTGGTAGAATTAATACATAAGGCGCACTGGATTATAAGGCAGACTGTCGATTCTTCGGAAAATTTAAGGATTTTATATGAACCTTATAGCCAAAAAAAAATATGGTAACTCAATAAAGCACTGATTAGCCTTTGGAGGAACTGGATCATAACAATACAAATAATAATTACTGGGCAATGGTTTCAAGAATACACTGAAATACATTAACTGTCAAGGATTAGGTCTTGTCCTTTACCCCACTACAGTGCCAATGCTAAAACACATTGCTAAAACCCACAAAAATATAACTGAAATGAAGGGCAACTATTTCCACATTATGCAACAATGGCCTCTTGAGTTGTAATAGCACCCCATTTAGAGAAAGAATCTTATAAAAGATGAGAGTGGGTGGTTACACTAAACTGTTAATGGTGAAATTTACATGCCACACGAGACATCATCATGCAATTCTGTGGGTCAATTAACGCCATCTGCGTGGGTAGGCTACTGCCTGGTACGTCTCCATCTGAGGGTGTGTCCAGCCTTAAGGCCAATTCCTGCTTCTGCTTTGAATCTATGCCGTAGCCTATGGTATGTTTGCATGCATTCACTACACTGCAGCCTGAGACGCACCTCTCCAGAAATGCAACTATGCAGCACTGCAACACAAAAAGAATCAGAAGTGATTGATCTGCTGGACATTGCATTCCTGTCTTTGCATTAACGCCAACTACTGTTTTGCCAGTGTAATAGCAGACCAATGCAGACACACCAGTGCACAAGAATAAATGCTCACAAAGACATAGGCCACTTACACAGGCTGCAACATACACTGCATTGACTCAACACAAAAATAAATTGGCCTACACCCAACACTTCCGGGGCATGTGGTCATCCACATGTATTGTGGTGTATATATCTCCTGCCAATTTTTCCCAACTTCACCTTCACTACTTCTTTTTTCCACCTTCACCAGTACCTTTTGTTTTTAGGAAGAAAAAATGAATCAGCAGGTGTCTCAATACTTTTGGTCAAGTTTCTTGGATGATCGCAATACTCAATTTCATGTTCATCCAATTAAGTAAGTCACTTAACTATGTAAGCTACTGCCTTCTAATGTTGCCCTACCTCCTCTTATCTACAATTAATTTACTTTAGCTGTAACAATGGAGTCCTCTGTACAGTTTTTCCACAGAATCCATAACCAATCATTAACCAAGAAAACAATCTCTTTTGTTGATACACTCATCATCAAAAAAACTGCACCCAAAAAAATGACATTAAGGTCCTAGACCTGTGGCTCTACTTTTCCTAAAAGCACACTCCAGTATGCTTTTCCAAAATATATATATGAGGCCAGCCACAGTGCCTGATTGAAAACGTGTGGGATGCTATTGGACGCAATATGGACTACTGAAAAATCTACAGGAACTATAAAATCATAATAAATACAAAAATCATTTATTGTTCCTGGTAAACTTTTACCTAGGGCCCAAGCAGGGAGAGGGGCCCATAAAATCCTGATTTTTTTTTTTATCATGTACTGGCATGGATAGGAGCCCACTGACATTGAGAGTGTACAGGGCCCATAATTTGCTGCTTCACCCCTGGTCCTAAGTACAAAGAGTTGTGTGTAAAATGTGATTGTAAAGCATCCTTGGGTTTCTGGAAAGGCGCTATATAAGTAAGTGTGACTTCATTCATACACACACAATGCCACTTCCTTTTAGGTATATTCCAGGTCCAGCCTGAATCCACAACAGGGCCTTCTACAATTGCTTTTGACTGGGTACTGTAGTTGAAGGGCGAGTAGAGTTAAAGAACCGAGTTGGGCCCACTCCACTGACTGCTGGAACTCCTCGGTGGCGGCGGCAGCACTCAGTCGTAAATAGTCCAGGCAGCGCCGAGCCATTTGAGTGACATTAAAGGACTTTGGATTGTAACTTGTAGCAGGTGTAGGATTCCAGCCAGGTCTGTGACACACATCACACACTTCAGATCTATCTCTTGTGCTTGCTTGCTCTCTCTCTCTCTCTCTCTCTCTCTCTTTTTTCCTGTCTCTCTGGGGGAAACTGATGAGTCACCCTGCGCGAGAGGGGAGATGCCAGATGAACGCAGTGGGACGGCACTGCTCCAGCGCACCTGCGTGTGAAGAGCTGTCACAACCCTGGCCCGCGACACACTCGTCTTTTCTGTGAGTGACACTGACACACACGACATTGGTAACAATCCTACTGCACCCACTTCATCCCGCCCCCTTCACCCCTGTACATATAAACACATTCATACAACAGGCTCCTCCAAAACATTCACATTCACATTCACACGCTCGCCCTCAACTCCCTCAACTGGCATGTGGAAAAAAAGCAGGAAAAAAAACCCTACAATCCAAAACAAAAACAAAAACACAGGCAGGCGCGACGCCACGCTGTGTGCATCGCTCCGGTTGCACAACCAAATCGGGTTAGAGATGTGCAATATTTATGCTGTGCACCTGCTGATGGCTCATATTTCATTTAATTATGTTTCAGATGTGCAGAGACTTCGCCTCACCTTCATTCCATCTCTCGCTGTCTCTCTCTCGCTGTCTCTCTCTCTCTCTCTCTCTGTCTTTCTCTCTCTCACATATACACTCAGACACACACACACACAATCACTCTCAGACATACACACACCCACGTACACGTACTCCCGCGCCGCCCAGCATGGAGGCCGGGGGATATTACCCGTGAGGAAGAAGAGCCTCTTCCCTCGATATCAGGGCAAGTCTGCCGAGAGCGAGTCTCATTATTTCCTCTTTAAAAGAATTGAGTTAGAGAGAGAGGGTATGTGTGTATGTGTGTGTGAAAGAGTGAAAGAGAGAGAGAGAGGTAAAGAGAGAGGTAGAGAGAGAAGAAAGAAGAAAAAGATATGAAAAAGGTAAGGGAAGAAGATAAAAAAAAAAAAAAAACGCAGTGAGTCATGAAGGAAGATGATGGAAAAAGTAGGGAGAATGAGGGACACAAAATACGATGCCCAGAAAAAGAGGGAAGAGAGAGACATTGAGAGAGACACCGAGCAGATGTTGAGCAGATGAGCTGCTTGCTTCAGGGTTTGTCATATTAACAAATCTGATATCTGTAATCTGCTTTGCATGCACCCCGCACACACTCACACACACACACACACACACAACGCAGAAAATAGCCTAACTAGAGAGAAAACTGGCAAGAGGGCATGCTGCTGGGGGAATTAAAACGCTTTATGCTTTCTGCTTCTCAGCTTCTGTTCCTTCTCTTTAGCTCACTACACCAAAACTTTCACTCCTGAAGGTCTCCAACCTCCCCACTTTACTGCACACCATTACCAACCACTACCAACATCTCCCCAGACCAGTAAAAGCAACCTCAAGCCTACAAGGCTCCTTAACTTCGTAACTGTCGAAGTGACGAAGAGAGGCGAATGATTTTCACAGCGTACCCAGCTATGCGAATATGGACGACAGCCGTGAGTTCAGACAGATGTTTCCTCTAATGCTGTTAGATAATCCCTTAACTCCCTCCAAAACAAGATCATTACAGCTATTCCGCCTGCTGCAGCTCATTGACGCGCCCTGGCAGGCTTTCAGCCCAAGCTTTGGAAATGCGTCCGCCGCTTGTGTGGTGGAGAATGCGGGCTAACATCTGATCCGTCTCGGTCACGTGCAAGGAGGCACTGCCGAGGTGACCCTTCGGATAGACTTCGGAGGCGACGACAAGGCGCGATGAGGCCAAAGCTTTAGTCAAAGTGAGCTAAACTGATTTTCCCAAGCATGTAGCTGGTCTTTTCTACAGGGCTTATCCTGGCTGGTTTGGGAGCTGGCTCAAAGGCTGATGATGAGGGCCGGCCAGCCGCGGCGGGCTTTGAAGGTCAGCTGCTGAGATCCGGGAGTCAGCTCGGGGCGCAATGGGGTCTGCAAGGACAGGAAATGCACATGGTGTGTTTGGCGACGCATCGTTTTCCGTCCTCTTTGGATAAAGGGAATTTGACTGAATCAAGGTCGACTAGTGCAGACTGACCTATTCTTTGGAATATCTAGGAACTGGACTCTTCCAATGGAATTAGACTGAACCTTTGAGCTTCACATTCAAGTTAAATTGGCATTTAGTATTCTCATCAAAGCATGCTAAACTGTCTGTTGGTGTTAAGGGCAATAGTTGCCTTAAACAGATTTAAATATTTGGATTTACATGTCTTAGAAGAAGCAGAAGCTAGTGTACAAACTCTCAGCAGTGTGAATATTTTGTGATACAGAAAGTTCTGTATCACAGGGAAGCGAGAGTTAGAGAATTTGGAATGAAATGTTGGATGGATAGATACAGCACTAATGTATGAGATTAGTAGCTAATCTCATAAATCAATATTCCACAAGTCTGCGAGATTAGTCGCTACATGCCCAATGCATTATAAATGTGGACGGACGAATAAATGAATGAATAAATAAATAAATAAATAAACAAATAAATAAATATTCCTCCAGTTTGCAAAAATAACAGCTATTACAAAGTATTAAAATGGGAGCAAGCTGAGATAATATGTACAGCATTTTTTCACACTATAAGGTGCACCATAACGTCATAACATAAACATCTATGTTCTGGTCTTTTTTATTTAATACATAAGGGCACCGGATTATAAAAGCGCATTATGCAATACTAGTAAGGAACTGAGGCTAATGCTAGTGCTGCTCCAGCAGTGTTAGCTTCGGGTAGCAGCAGGCTACAGGCCAATAATACTCACCTCTAGATGGGGAAATAGCTAGTTCTTAGCATGGTTAGCGGATAATGCTGATGCTGCTCCAGCAGTGCTAGTCGGAGTTAACAGCAGGTTATAGGCAGCTAATACTCACCTCTAAACAGCAAAAGATCAAGCGCTTAGTGCGGCTAGCTGCTAATGCTAATGATGTTCCAGCCTTGGTGCTGGAGGAACTTTATTGAAAATCCTGTAAAAATGCTGCACTTCAGCAGAGTGGCTTTACTGCTCCTTACAACCAGACTGGTAAAATTAATACATAAGGCACACTGGATTATAAATTATAAAAAGGTGAATTAACATTTTTTGGTAAATTTAAATATTTTAAGTGAGCCTTATAGTGCGAAAAAAATAAGGTACACAAATGAACAAACAAAAATAATTTTCCAGGATTAGTACCTACAAACCTATGGCACAAACATGGAGGAAATAAATATAAATTAATACATAAATAAATACACTAGTTTTAATTTTAGAACTTAAGTTTAGAGCTTTATAACTATGCCATTAAAATGCAAAAGAAATAAACAAATACCTGAATAAAAAAACAATCCACAAGTTTAGCTATGGCATTAAAAATGATGATAAATAAACAGAAAAACAAATTTACAATCTACTAATTTGGAAAAATAGTGATAACAGTTAAAGAAAGAAAGAACTAGTAACTAGTCAAAGACATAAATTGGGATAAATAAACTAAAGCTGTCTAGTAAAGTACAACAAACACTTAAACAACTTTATCCATCAGTGTTTGAAGCCTACTATTTTTTAAATCTTAAAGCACAATAACTTGAAAACACCTCACTTTATTAATAAGAGCACAGCAGTATTTTAAATTCTGATTGCTTCCATTACAGCAGCTGATGCATGCCCTCATATGGCTTTGGTTGTGTAATCACACACATCTTCTATAGATGAGGAGGGATAACCACAATCCCTTAACTGACTAATATCAAAGCCCTGCTGCTGTGAAAATAATGACAACCTAAATCGGCATGATCACTTTCTGCTTCCCCCTCACAGTCCTCCTCTCCATCCTCTCTGATCAGCCAAATCTCTTTATCTGCTGCTCAGGCTTCCCCTTCCATTCTCTACAATCACCCTCCACTTTTCCTTCATGTCTACTGTACATCCTGCTATTAGTGACTGCAGCGTGGGTACTGTCAGTAGATCCTGCCGGCTGCTGTCCCTTTCTTCTGCTTTTCCCCGTTCTGCACTCACTGTTCTTCCTGTCTGCTCACTGTGGGACAGGCAATATGATACCGGTGTAATGCTATCGGTGTAATGATTCATTACATCATATTTCACTTTTCTGAAAGCACCATTCCTATCTCCAGTACTTCCAGACAGGGTCACCCGTAAGAACTTGTAAGAACTGTGCACAGTTCTAAATGGAAAACTTGGCTTTCCATTATTAAAATCCATGCTAGACAATTAGCTTAGCTAACAAGCTAACAAATTAGCTAAAAAGATTATTCACTTTAAAGCTGATGCCAGTAAGTTTTGGGATTTAGGGCCCTCTCTGGTGAGAATAGGTAATTGCAACGAGCATGCAGAAGAATCATTTTAAACTGGACGGGTGTGATTCGGTCTCCTTTCAGAGCGAATGTATCCGATTCCAGGTTATGTTCAGTCAGAGAGAGAGAGAGAGAGAGAGAGAGAGAGAGATCTCAGTCAGAAACTTCACTTCAACTACACACTTTGTTTTTACTATGAGTGAATGAGGGAACTACTGAGCTCTGAGGTTCCTCTTCTGAAGTCTCCATTGCTCCACCTGCCGCTGACATTCAGTAAAACTGAGCCTGATCCTCTTTTATAGGTTGTACTTGTGATGTAAGGACGTAAAGATGCATGACATGGCCAGAAGAAGAACTCCTGCAAAAAGTGATCCAATACCCCAGTTTTTAGAATGAATATATTAGGATTAGCAGGAATGGTCATTCCAGCACACTGGTACCATTAAACACAATATTTTATCCCTTCTCCACTCAGAAATGATTCTGCGTTCAGTTTAGAAACAAAATAATAAAAACTGCCACCTTAACGTCCAGTTTTTGATTGCAGCATTAATCCTCGGTCCACTCTTGTTTTGAGGGATGTTCGCTTTGCAGGGTTCTCTTCTTGGTTGGCTAGAATTCTTTCTAGATAAGTAGCTTAGCGCAGCAACAGTATGTGCTAAAAGAATGAGGTCAGTTGACTACTTGAATGGTGCTGGAATTGTGAAAGAGTGGATCAGGGAGCATGAGATCATCATTTTCACACATGGATTGTTCACCACAGAGTCCAGTCCTTAACCTCATTGAGAATCTTTGGGATGTGCTGGATGGAGAAGGCTTTGTGCAGTGGTCAGACTCTACCATCATCAATGCTGCTACAAGATCTTGGTGAAAAATTAATACAACACTAGATTGAAATAAATCTTGTGACATTGCAGAAGCTTATCAAAACAATGACAGAAATATTAATATTAAGTGTGTGACCTTTTGTTTTGGTGGTGATAAGCAGTGTATTTTGGCATGTCAGTGAATTTATTTATTTTAAACTATTTGCATTGATTCTGTCCTTCATAAATGTATCCTTGCACTTAAACATTTCAGAATCATTTTTTTTCTTTTGTATTATTTTATTACTTTTTTTCCCATTTTCTCCACAATTTACACGGCCAATTACCCAACCCACTTATTAGGCCCCCCCCCCCCCCATCACTAGTGATGCCCCAACACCAGGAGGGTGAAGACTAACACATGCCTCCTCCGATACATGTGAAGTCAGTCATTGCTGAGTAGCATCACAGCGCACTCGGAGGAAAGCAAGTGACTCGGTTCCGATACATCAGCTCACAGACGCCTTGTGCTGAATGACATCACCCTTTGGAGTGATGTGGGGAGAGAGAGCGCCATCTACCCACCCAGAGAGAGAGAGCAAGGCTAATTGTACTCTCTCAGGGCTCCGGTGGCTAATGGCAAGCTACATGAACAGGATTCGAACCGGCGATCACACATTGTGTATTATGATGTTGTATCATATCTTTCAAAGGCTAGGTGGCTATGTCTACGCAGGCCGATTCAGTAAAAAGGAACCAAAACTGACTGAGTGAAGGCAAACGCTGGCTGATGGCGACAAATTATCTGCCAGAAAGAGAACTTCACTTAACTTAACTCTGGATGAGGCGACCGTGGCAGAGGTGGTGAATAAGTCAACATCGATGCCTTTGGCTGTTTTGCAGCTCCACTGACAGCAGCTCTTAGCGGTTTGAACATCTCGGCAATAGGACTGTGTACTGCTGCTATACAGGAGCTGTGTGTAATGTGATTTCAAATGAATTGCTTGGACATAAGGAGCTGTGAAGAATAAAGACGGGTAAAGAATGCTGCTGTTTTTCATAGCAAACAAATGTGCATTGCTTTCAGAGCATCACTAAAGCAGCACATTAAGCTCGTCGGCATGGCAGTAACTGCAGAGACATTTGTTGCAGTGCACCACAAACCCAATTAAACGGAAGTTGGTAAGTGTTGTTGGCACCGCAGGCAGAAACACAGGCATCTGCGCTCTGGGTTTTGAAAGTGCGTGAACGTATAAGAGCAGGAATGATTACTGAATCTGGGCCTGAGTGTATGTACATCCAATAATGCAAATATAATTAGCCCGAGAGAGGGAACGAGGAGCCGCTGTGTATCTGATGGTCGAGCTGCGGTGGGTGGAGGAGTGAGTGTGTGTGTGTAGCGATGCGATTGTAACCTTGACGAAAGACACAGAGCAGGGCCAGTGCCCGAGTCTCCGCCAATGCTTATCTCTGAGCTGCCCTGCCGTGCACCGGCCACGCAATATTTATTTTATTGTTTCATAAATAATCAGTGTTGACTCTGAAAAACAACAGCGCGGGCCGTGCCAGCGAGGCGGTCTCGCCGAGTCTCGCTGCGTAATTAGCCAGCTCGCATCCACTGCCGCCACACCACCACAGTCATAGTCCATTACCACACAGGCGTTTACCAGCGGAAGAGGGTGTGAAAACAGATACCAGTATAAGTACCAATCAGGATCATGGATTGGAAGCTGGGCTTCCAGTAAAGAGACTCCCTATTACAATAATTTCCATTTTTGTGTTCATTTGAAACAAAAAATGTTGTTCAAGTTGGAGGAATGAAGGCTAACAAGTGGCAATTAACATGCGTAGTGTTAATTGTATGATACTCGCAGTGGGAAGTAATACAAAAATAGCTGCATTAGGAAAGCAAACCAGAAACATAGTTTTTAAAGTCTTTTCTTTTAAACAACTTGCTAAAAAACATAATATACAGCTCTGGAAATAATTAAGAGACCACTTCAGTTTCTGAATCAGTTTCTCTGATTTTGCTATTTATATGTATATGTTTGAGTAAAATGAACATTGTTGTTTTATTCTATAAACATTTCTCCCAAATTCCAAATAAAATATTGACATTTAGAGCATTTATTTGCAGAAAATGAGAAATGTCTGAAATAACAAAAAAAAAAGATGCAGAGCTTTCAGACCTCAAATAAGGCAAGGAGAACAAGTTCATATTCATATATTCAAGTTTTAAGAGTTCAGAAATCAATATTTGGTGGAATAACCCTGGTTTTTAATCACAGTTTTCATGCATCTTGGCATGTTCTCCTCCACCAGTCTTACACACTGCTTTTGGATAACATTATGCCACTCCTGGTGCAAAAATTCAAGCAGTTCAGCTTGATGAGGTTTGATGGCTTGTGACAATCCATCTTCCTCTTGGTTACATTGCAGAGATTTTCATTTTGGTAAAAGTGATATATAAGATGATATATAAGATACTTATTTTAAAAATAATAATAATTTTAAAAATATTATTAAGATATAAAACAAATAAGGTAAAAATAAGAATTTAAGAGTAGAAATCATAAAATCATAGGTAAAAAATGCAATAGAAAGGTAATAGAACTAATAAAAATTAAACTAGAGATGAATAAATACACTAAACACATAAAAGAGTAAAATATAAATAAGCAATAATTGAAAACAATAAAAGAAAAGAAATAAACAAAAAAAGAAATGTGAAAAAAAAAAAACGCTAAAACAAACCAAGATTAAAAACTAAAAAAATAATTAAAAACTAAAGAGACTAGGAATTTAGAATCATAGCAAACAACCATATTGGAACACCACAGAAACCACATGGAATACCATAGCAACCACGAAGCAACAGTCTAGCAATCTGATTTGGAGAATTGGAGATGGGAATCACTTTAAGTTTTGCTTCTTCTAGGAAATCCTGTACCTTTCTACCACGTTTAATTTATTCATTCATTTTTGAATGCATTTCTTCTTTCAGTTTCTTCTTTAAAAGCCTGATTCCTGTGACTTTTCACACCTGCTTGCAAGCCAACACTCAAACACTCAAACGCTCAAACGCTCATACACAAACACACCCCGAGTACTGATTCCACACCTGTCTTCTGACTTACATCCTCGCAGCAGACGCCGCGCTAGCCTCAAAGGTCTCATACCGCATTATGCTCTGCCTTCCTTATTTAACAGGCTACATGGTGCCGGTAGGTCCGGATCACTCGGGACCAGCGGGAGGCGAGCAGCGGCCGGATGAGGGCCGCAGGTGTTAGTGCTCCTCTCTGCACTCCAAATTGGCTCCGAAGAACAGACACCTCTCAGCCCCCGAGGGACGGGTGCTCTCATATCTCATCTGATCCACCGGCTAATTGCCACCGTCGACTCCGCCGAGCGCACACTTCGACACGGACAGATGGGTGGAGCCTACGTGTTTGAGCTGTGACCCTGAAGCTTTCTGCTGTAAAACAACATAATAAAATACCTCCAGCTATTTGTATACTCAACACTGAGGACATTCAGCACTGATGCTGCAGGACCGGATACAACAATCAGAAACACCGTTGTCACAGAAATCACAAAAAGTCACTAAGCTACAAAACATCTAACATGACAGCAAAGCACTGTGCTTGACAATCTTAGCATACTGAGATGACAGATCTTCAGAAAAATGGGGAAATCAACTAAATTAGCCGGTTCTTTGGAGCTTTTCTCATGCATTTGAAACATTGTTTGAAGGAAAAACTGTATCAAACCTCAAAAACCACAGTATTGTTGTTTACAGTGTTTTGCTAAGTATTCTTACACAATGTCACCTTACAACCACAAATGTAAATTTATGTTATTGATATTTTAAGTGATAGATCAACACACAATAGCACATAATTATAAGGTGGAATGAAGTTGATACAAGTTTTTCAAAATTTTAAATCAAAAAAAAAAAAAAAAAAAAAGTGTGATGTACAAAAGTACACTTATCTATATACAGTACTTAGTAGAGCCACCTTTCACTGCAATTACAGCTGCAAGTCATTTGGGGTTTGTCTCTACCAGCTTTGTGCATCTAGAGACTGAAAAGATTTTTGCTCATTCTTCTTTACAAAACAGCTCAAGCTCAGTCAGGTTGGAAGGAAAGCGTCTGTGAACAGCAATTTTCCATGTCTTGCCACAGAAGCTCAATGAGATTTAGGTCAGAACTTTGACTGGGTCATTCTAATACATGAATAGAGACATTTTGCCATTCCCAAAGTGGACGTTTCTGTAGAACAGGGGTTGCAATTAAGTTTGGTTGCAGGCCCGATATTTTCCAAACCAAAACTTGGCAGGTCACAAAAAAAACAACTAATTTTGGAAAATGCAGTGTAATGGAATGGAGTGCTACAGACTAGTAGCTCTTCAGCCCAGAGGGTTGTTGAACCCAATTGCAGAACAGTTGATCTCAAAGCAGGTAAACCCAAGAGTGCTGCCCCAGGTAGTGAATTGGGACACGGCCGGAAAAAAAATGACTTATAAGGAGATGGGGAGCCCAAGAACGGGAGGAAAAACGAGAATGGGTGGAAACTAAAGTCAGGCTGAGTGCGACAGAGAGACTGGGGAAGATATGTACACAAAAGCTCAGAGAAGCCAGAGAAGCATTTTATTTATTATTATTATTATTATTATTATTATTATTGTTCATTACAGTTTAAACAACCTCAGGGGCCAGATGTTTAATGCTTGTGGGCCACAACTGCTATAGAACTTCCAATATGCTAAGTTGGAGGAAAGTTGATTGTTTTTTTTTACTCAACCCCCATATTTACAGAATCTTCATTTTTGCACGAAGCTTTTTGCAAAAGCTTACGTGATCTTATGATCTCTGTGGTTGGTTTTACAATCTGTACAATCTGTAAAACTGATGAATAACACACTGTGTCATGTAGCATGTTTACGGAAGAAGCTTGCCGAGCTGTCACGTTTCCATCAAAATGAGTAAACACTCCATGACACATCTGCAGCAGTGGCGTTTTCTTCATTCCTCATTGTACTATATTCATCATCATTTCAGAAAGAGATCAACAACACTACAAACTGTGTTACCGCAGCTACTGACGCGTTTGCGTGGCTATTCCTGGTCCCGGGTCATGTTGACTGTGATGAAAAAGTCACAGCCAAGTGGAGTAATGAGCTGTAGCTGGACGCTGCACCACAGTACGAAGTTCCTCAGTCGATCGGGCGAAAGTGCTTTCCAAATGAATGAATAAGAGTCCAAGAAGCGCTAGCTGACTCAGGCTGTCTATTAGTTTCATTCTCACACTCTGGATCTTACGCCAGCAGGACAGATCAACACATCGGCTGTGTAGGCAGGTAAGCCATTACATCGACTGATACAGGATCCTGTTAGTCAGAGCGAGAAAGAGAGAGAGAGAGAGTGAGAGAGAGAGAGAGATATTTAAAGAGAGAGAAAAAGAGAAAGAGAGTGAGAAAGATATTTAAAGAGAGCGAAAGAGAGAGTGAGAGAGGGAGAAAGACATTTAAAGAGAGAGAGTGAGAGAGTGAGAAAGACAATTAAAGTGAGAGAGAGAGAGATATTTAAAGAGAGAGAAAAAGAGAAAGAGAGTGAGAAAGATATTTAAAGAGAGAGAGAGAAAGAGAGAGAGAAAGAGAGAGGGAGAAAGATATTTAAAGAGAGAGAGAGAGAGAGAGAAAGAAAATTAAAGAGAGAGAGAGAGAGAGAGAGAGAGAGAGAGAGAGAAAGATATTTAAAGAGAGAGAGTGCGAGAGAGGGAGAAAGATATTTAAAGAGAGAGAAAAAGAGAAAGAGGGAGAAAGATATTTAAAGAGAGAGAGTGCGAGAGAGGGAGAAAGATATTTAGAGAGAAAAAGAGAAAGAGGGAGAAAGATATTTAAAGAGAGAGAGAGAGAGAGAGAAAGAGAGTGAGAGAGTGAGAAAGACATTTAAAGAAAGAGAGAGACAGAAAGAGAAAGAGCGAGAGAGAGAGGGAGAAAGATATTTAAAGAGAGAGAGAGAGAGAGAGAGAAGGCGAGAGAGAGAGTTGGACTTGGCAGGTTCTCCTAGTGGATGTGGGTATGGCACTCCCTCTGCCCAGTGTGAGCTCCTTATGTAAGAACTGAAGAAGACAGACAGATAGATAGATCGAGATACACACACACACACACACACACACACACACACGCAGCCAGGCTTGCGTTACCTACACCTCAGCTGTGCAGTGTAAGTCTGCAGAGGGGCGGTTTTTGAACCCCCCGCTAGGGCTGTCCCCCCCACAGAGGAGCTGCCATTTACCCTGCCACCTCCACGGGCCACAGCCTGTGGGAATGAATGAAACCTGCCACAAATGGAACTTGAGGTGCCAGACAAGAGCCGGCAGCAGAGTAGCGCTCTGGCTCTACACCAGGGAGGACGGTGGAAGGACACCGTGTCCGTGCGCGCACCGCAGAACACGCTGTGCCGATAAAGCCACTGATGCAAACACTTCACTCCTCACTACACTTCATTACACTGATGGAGCAAATGATTGGAAGTTCCTGGACCTTCGGCTCTGAGAAAACACGACATATGCCAAAGTTCTGTGGTCACAGCCATATTTGCAACGGAAAATGGAAAGAAAAGCACTTTTAGCGTTCAGCAGTATAAGTGAAAATGACTTAATATTTTTTTCCAGCACTGGCGGCATCAGATATACAGTGGCGTAAAAAAGTACACAGATTTCTTTTATTTTTATAATTTCTTTCATCCCTATATTTTTCAGATTATCAAACAAACGTTATTATCTGACAAATATAACCTAAGGCGATGGATGGATGGATGGATGGATGGATGGATGGGTGTTCTCTGTGTAAAGTTCACTCACATGTGACTTAAGCAGCACTGCTGAGGTATATTTATGACTACAATTGCACTGCATGAAGTAAATAAAAACTAATACACCTCCCCAATATCATGAATGCCTTTAAATACTATTTTAGCTGTAGTTCTGTAGTTGTTTTTCTATTGAACTGCAAGACTTACATATTAACCTATTTAAAACAAATACTGAAAAAGTGATAAATCTTATGAAAACCAGCAATTTATTTTTTGGTATCCTGTATTAGAGATTAGGACTGACTGGCTGAAAATGGCAAAAAACAGTGGAGGCATCAGATATTAATGTATTTATTCAGTACCTACAGTACCTCTACACATGTTTAAAAATACCGCAGATAATAATGCTACCAGCACCATGCTTAACAGCTAATAGAGTGTTTTCAAATGTTAAATGCCTCATCTTTACTCCTTCAGACATCCTGATCTCATTTGACCAAAAACTTTTCTCTAGAAGTGTTTTATTTTGATCGTCTATTATGTGCAGCCCTGGTGACGGGCTGTACCTTTAAACATCAATTCTGGTCTATCTGGTCCGGCATCATTAGTATCATGCATGCACGTCAAGGCAGCACAGCATGAGACGTCTGAGCGAAATGTGGCGAACCAGACGAGCGCTTCTGAAAGACGCAGACGCCGTTACAATCCTCGGTATGTCCTCAAGCACATGGTCACTAAATGTAAAATTGGATCATTTCATAAGATTTTTTTTTTTTTTTAGAAATTGCAGCTTTAAGCCACAAATTTCATCAGCATTCAATGGAGTGGACAAGAAAAAACACGTTAGAATCATGCAACAGCCCACATACAGCATAGTGAAGCTGAAATGAAGCACTGCTAACAGGCCAGCACTTCACTCTAGGGCAGAAATACTATTTTCTGAAGAGGCAGTGAAGGATATTATTTCTGTGCAACCAGAACTGTCCATCCACTCACACTGACATATTTAAAATGCTGGAATATCTGAGAGTTGCAGTTGTGTATAACATCATAAAAACTTATTGGACAATATATGGACGTGAACGTAATAATTTTAGATTACCTTGATTTTATTCATTGTATTTCCACTGTGTTTTTGTTTTACATGAACATTAATACTGTAAATTCGTACACACAAAGCTGACAACAAAAGCTAAAAACATGCTACTAAACAAACTAATTAATAGTAAGCAAAAGGAAGTAAATGCTGCATTTACTGCTGCAAGTGAAATGGTTACTTTGGTGTTATTAGTCATATAATGACTATATATAAATGATCTGTATAAAGATATTTGATAAACTAGTTAAATAAGGCTTTCACAGACTAAAGTCTGCTGCCAGTACACCAATTCCAACCAGACACATTGGTGCTTATAGCTAGCCAAAATAATATATATATATATATATATATATATATATATATATATATATATATATATATATATATACACATAAATACACACAATACAGGCCAAAAGTTAGGATGCACCTTCTCATTCAATGCATTTTCATTATTTTCATGACTATTTACATTGTAGATTCTCACTGAAGGCATCAAAACTATGAATGAACACATGTGGAGTTTTATACTTAACAAAAAAAGGTGAAATATCAAAAAAATATATATATATTCTAGTTTTTTTTTTTCAAAATAGCCACCCTTTGCTCTGATTACTGCATTGCACACTCTTGGCATCATTCTCTCAATAAGCGTCAAGAGGTAGAGTCACCTGAAATTCAAAACTTCCACATCAAACCTGCGAAAGCATGTAGTGGTGAGTATTTCTATCACTAAACAATCTGCTTGAATATAAAGAAAAACATGTAAATATCAGTTAAAGCATAGCAATGGCAAGTTAAAATATAATAATGACCTGTAAAACTATAAAAATACGTTTTAAAGTCACCTATAAGACCATAACCTTTTAACAAAAAAGAAAAAAAAATGGATCATAGAAACCTACACCACTTGTTTTTGAAAATGTTTTATGGGGTGGTCTGAACAAATACTGCCTGAAAGGTCCAAATTATTATGTGGAATAAATGTATGATTTGTTTTTACTTTTTTACATCAAATAATTGAAATTAACTATGTAACTTTTGCTCAACGTACATTTTAAATTGAGTACTTTTTGACTTTTACTCAAGAAGAAGGTAATTTTACTTAATTACAGTTTTTCAGTACTTTTTCCACCTCTGGTATTGATACAGGCCTTCTTCATGTTACAGGACATTCTATGGTATTAGTATAACAGTACGACAGCACTAGTACGATTTCTGATAGAGTTATTTAATAAGACTTTATCGTTTTCTAAGCAATCATCAGGGCAACAAGCAACAACCAGAACATGAAGCAATGTTACAGGTTATATATTAATCCCACGGCTACACACTACAACTTACTTAAAGTGAAGCTGAATAAACTTTTTTTTATCATTCTGACACTCTTTTCCAAATATATCAGCCCACACTGACTCCCTCTACAGGAAGGCCCAGAGCAGACTGTACTTCCTCAGAAGGCTTGGGTCCTTTAACATCTGCCAGAAACTCCTGCTGATGTTCTACCAGTCTGCGGTAGCCTCTTTTACGCTGTAGTGTGCTGGGGAGGCAGCATCAGCAAGAGGGATGCTGGACGACTGAACAGGCTGGTGAGGAAAGCTGGTTCTGTGTTGGGACTAGAGCTGGAGTCCTTAACACCACTGGCAGAGAGGAGAGCCCTCAGCAAGCTGCTGAACATCATGGACAATGTTCACCACCCTCTGCACAGCACCATCACCAGGCAGCGGAGCTCATTCAGCGGCAGACTGCTGTCCCAGTCCTGCTCCACAGACAGACTTCGAAAGTCTTTTGTCCCTCAGGCCATAAGACTTTTCAACTCATCTCAGCACAGCAAACTGAAGACTCTGTGACACCTTTTCTTTCCAGCAATTCTGGCCACACCATGGACATACCCCCATCTATGGTCACACTATCTTGCTGATGCCCATAACACTATTTTTATAGTTCTACCCTATTTTGCACTAGTAGTTCATTCACTAGTTCATTCATCTACTGTTTACGTATCATTTGCACTGCTAAATTTCAATTATTATATAACTGTGTTTGCACTTTCTGTATGGCGGACATCAGTTATCCTTATCCTTACTTTATGCACATCAACTGGTGTTCGCTGTCTATTGTGTTCAACTGCACTACCTCCATTTTACATCACACACACACACTAAAGACTGTACTTTTATAATTTCATTTTATTTTGTTGTATTTATATGTATCATTTATATTATTTTTTATCTTTTTGTAAGTTTGTGTACTATACACACCTGCTGCTGGATGTGACGAATTTCCCCTCGGGGATCAATAAAGTATCTATCTATCTGTCTGTCTGTCTGTCTGTCTGTCTGTCTGTCTGTCTGTCTGTCTATCTATCTATCTATCTATCTATCTATCTATCTATCTATCTATCTATCTATCTAAAGACACAGTAACACAAAAACTAGCAGAAGTGGACAGTGATTCAAATAAAATGCAAGATAAATGCAGAAGTTTAAGGCATTAAAGGATTTTCAAGGGCAATAACGTCCCAAAAACAGACAAACAATCAAACGTGTCCTGAAAAACAAAGTGGTATGAAGGGAACGTTTCAACTGTGAAAAATCAAACTGACAAGTTCACTTCAGTGTCAGAAATCACCAGGGGCAACAGGAGCACAAAATGTTCCCATTTTCAGCCTTAGAGTGGAACAAATCTCCAAAATAGTGTCACAGATAAACAGAAATCACCATTTTATACAGTTAATACAATATAGAGCTATAAAAAATATAGAGCTTGCTCATGTTTCACATTACTTAACTTGATGTATTTACAGTAAAATATATATGTTATTTGTTTTAGGGCTGCACAAATTACATTGTCGCATTATTTTGACACAGTGATATGTGCTTGAGCAATAGTCCCATCACAAGATGTGCAATGTTGTGTAAAGCAAATTAAACACGGCAAGTCATTGTACAACTTACGTGAGACAGAAGTAAAATTTATAAAAATCGTAGGCTACATATCTACCAGAGACAGATTATATCTACAATATATAACATTATTTTACTCCATACACACTTTATTAATATTAAGACATGTTGCACCACAGTCTTCTAAAGAAATCTGCTTCAAATTACAGTACATACATATACAGTATGTTCTTATACTGCATTATACAGTTTGGACACATTTTCTCATTTAATGTTTATTTTAATTTAATTTTAAATGATTAAAGAATTGATCCAGACTATGAAGAAATACATAAGGAATCATGTAGTAACTTAAAAGTGTTAAACAAACCAAAATACTCTGTGAAGTATTTAGGTGCTCTAATCTGGGAACTGTTAACTTGCGGTTACTGAGGCTGGTATCTCTGATGAACTTATCCTGTGCATGACAGAGGTAACTCTTGCTCCTCTTTTCCTGGGCCGGTCCTGATGAGTGCCAGTTTCATCTTTCCTTTTTGATGGTTTTTGAGTGACTAATTTTTTTCTAAAAGTATTTTTTTCTTCACATTAGGACTTTACTCAAATAGGGCTTTTCACTGTATACCAACTCTACGTCTTGACAAGTTCAGCACAGCTGTTAACTGAAAGCCATTCCAGACTCTACCTCATAAAGCTGACTGAGAAAATCCAGCCAAGATGTGCAAAACTGTCTCTATCTAAGCAAGGGAAGCTACTTTGAAAAATCTAATATATAAAACATATTCTGGCTTGTTTATCACTTTTTTGTTTGATAAATAATTCCATGTGTTTTTATTCATATGTTGGATGATTTTAGTATTAATCTACAATGCAGAAGAAAAAAAATAACTAATGAAAAAACACTAATTTTAAGGTGTCTAAACTTTAGATTGATACTGTATATTAGGGGTGGGCGATATGACTAAAATAATAACACAATATTTCAGGGTATTTTTGTGATAACGATATACTTGGAGATATAGGAAAACAGAAAAATAATTCATTAATTTCAGGAATATAGTATAATAGTATAACAGAATAATCATAATGTGGCAAAATAAATAATATAGCATAAAATAATATTGCAGAATATTTAGTGCATGCATATAAACTGCAAACTAAAACAATTATACAATAAATAACCCTAAAGCTTCACAGTAAATAATAAACTACTTTTAAGACAGAATAGCCCTATTATCACGATATGGATTTTTAATATCATGATATTTCTGTGTCACGATATATTGTATACGATATAATATTGCCCACCCCTACTGTATATTGCAAAACTACAAAATACTGCAATGTTAGTTTTTCTCTGAATATTGTACAGTCATTTTATTTTGTGTTTTTCTTAACTGTCTCTTAAATAACCTCAAAATCTCTCTGTTAAAAATTGCTGTGTGCACAAGATCTTCACATCCCTGCCCCTGAGTAGCGGATCTCTAACACAGCTGTAAAGCACCACATGAATTGCGCTACTGAACATAACGCCTTCGATTTGTGTCACAGCGCCAAGCTCCCAGTCTGCTTGAGTAAGTGAATATTCTGGGTTGTAAGTGAATATGTGTCTAAATAATAGAAAAACAACGAGCTAAATGGCGGACGCCTAACTACCCATCGTCTTACGTCTCATCAGCCTGCAGACCAGAACAGCGTTCATTCAAAAGCCCTGATAATTCTGACAAATCACAGTGCAGAGAGCAGGCTAATACAATCCCAGTCACAGGGAGGTTTATTTTCCAAAAACACATCACAGAAGTGTGATCACTGTTATTCACTAGAGTAAGCATTACTTCAGACACTAACGGCTATTGAAAGAAATGTAAACTACAGGGAAAAGCAGTCACATCAGCTATTTCCTCACTCGATAGAATCTGACACAAAGAAGGGCACAATATAAAAGAGGAGGAGTGTTGAAACTCACTGAAGAACAGAGCCAAAAAATAATATCAACTGCAGCCCATATTAAAGCTGTTACAGACTGACCGCAATACTGAAAGAAAACTACAAGGTTCATACAAGGTTCTAACCAATACATTTTTTCATGATTTTTTCATGCCTTCTTGGCAATTTTTCATGACCATCCGATTTTAAAATCACCAGTGCAGACATGGACAATAAAACCAAAAATCAACTAAAACTATAATCAAAACTGATTATAGCAGGTCTAAAATTAATCTGATAAAAATGTTGACACAATACTTAATAATAAAATATGTGTCAGAACCTGAGAGCTCTGTTGTGCAGGACTAAATTACTGAATTAACTCAGAGCTGACGTATTTGTAGCTCAAAATAGATTTTCTCCATCGATAAAATGGAAGCACAAAGATTTGTAGACCAAACTTCCATGGGTTTTCCAAAACTTTCTAAGCATTTTAAGTTTTTTAAAACCTATCGAGGCCTTGAAAATTGCGATTTTAAAATTCTATGACCTTTCCAGGTTTTTCATGACTGTACAAACCCTGCAAATAGCACAACAAATGCAACGTGTTTTAAATTCTTAAACATAGTTATTTTTAGCACTGTACCTAGAACACTGTATTTTTGCTATTTTTCCACCCCTACAATTCAGAATTCGGATTCAGCATACAGCAGAATTCCTACTCAGAGTACACCACATAATTCCAAAGTGCAACTGGAATTTTGACTAAAAGTCTGTCCTACTGTCCAACCATGAGTTCAAACCTAATTTCACCCTAGAATCCTATTCAGAATTCCCACTCAGTGTACAGCAGAATTCCTTTTCAGAGTACACCACATAATTCCATACTGCGAACGGAATTTCAACTTAAAGTCCGTCTTAGAGTTCAACCATGAGTTTGACTCTGAATCATATTCAGAATTCCCATTCAGTGTACAGCAGAATCTCTTCTCGAAGTACACCACAGAATTCCAGGAATTTCGACTTTGGTCTGGTTGCACTCTGAAATTAAGGATTTCTGCAGTACACTGAATGGGAATTCTGAATAGGACTCAAGGTCATACTCTTGGTTGAAACGTAGGACGGACTCACCCTGGAGTCCAATTCAGAATTCCGACTCAGATTCCGCCACAGAATTCCAACAGGGACACTGCCCCAAAGTTCAACTGGATTTCAATTAAGAGTCCCTGCTAGAGTCCAACTCTGAGTTCACCCCGGAGTCTTACTCAGAATTCCCATTTAGTGTACAGAAGACTTCCTTCTCGGAGTACCCCACAGAATTCAACTGGATTTCTAACCCAGAGTTCTGAATTCCGACTCAGAGTCTGCCACAGAATTCCAACAGAGACAGTGCTCCAGAGGCCGACTGAAATTCTAAATCTGAGACTCCATACTGAAGATCAATTCTGAGTCTGCCACGGAGTCCAGCAGACTTCCTACTCTGAGTCAGCCACAGAATTCCACTGGGAAGACTGTCCCAGAGTGTGACCGGAACTTCCTCAAGTTCAATCCTGTTTCCACTCCCGTTCTAGTTATATTCAGAATTCTGACTCAGAGTGTGCACCAGAGACCATTTCATCCCAGTCCCTATTGTCCGTTCAGAATTCAGATTCAGAGTCCAGCAGAATTCCTAAAGGAACCCTACCCGAGAGCCAGAGACCGACTGGAATTCTGGCTTAGAATATGCCTAAAAATTCAACCTCAGAATCAAACTAATGGATAAAGGCAATAATCGTGGATGGTGCACAAGAGAAAGTAGGTGCCTCCTCTTGATTTGGATTGTGGACTTTTAATTTGTCATCGGATCACCCAGGAAGCCTGTAAATGCATCCCTTGTGATACTATCTAGGTGTATGATAGTTAATGTAACAGAGCTATATCTGAAGAAGTTAAGGTTCTCCTCCAATCGTGTTGAGCTACCTTGTGATGCTGCATTAAGAAGAACGCACTAGCTATCATGCTTCCAGCTTGGTGGCACTTTTGTAACAATAGGAAATATAACTAGTAGCTTCTTTGGATCTTGCTGCACCATAGCTTTTTACATAACCTCAGCCAAATAAATTCAATAATAAGGAGGAGTTATAATGCATTATATTGATCCAAGAACCATTTCATAACATCCTCTGGACTCGACTCAAAACTATCGAGATGTGGGCGATCTCCTGTGAGGTCATTTTTGTGTGTGTATATGTTTGTCAACTTCAGTAAAGCTGTAATTCAGAGCAGCTTGTGCTCATTACAGTTTAAAACCCCTCATCCAGTTAAATCAGCTTAGATTTCACCCAGCTTTGCTGCTCCCCGGCCCCGAATACAGTCCAGAGCCGGTCACTGCCAGTCACTGATCATTATAATATATCCACAGCTGTGAGAGGACCTCCATCACCCCCACACACACACACACTTCCAGGTCAATCCATGCATCTATATATCCGATGCTAGTGTGATGTGCCAATTTCTAGATTTAGTCCCATGTAACAGTTGGTACTATCCATGGAATGGGTTGACCCAAGCTAACCTGTTTTGACCTGACTGTTATGAGAGAACACACTGTTCTGACCTCCTCGATCCTGTCCTTTAAATAAACGATGCTGAAAAATATTTTAGAGTTATATTCTGTCTTTATGTCAAATAAATGCATGTGTCAATTCAGCTATTTATCTAGCTTTTTGTCAAATGACTCACTAAAAATGAAAGGAGGTACAGAAATACAGATATTTCTGTACATCCATCCATTTTTAGTAAGTCAGTTGATAGATTTTGGTGTCAGATAAGGGTGGGTGATACGGCCTTAAAATAATATCACGATATTTCATGGTATTTTCATGATAACGATACTCTTAGTGGTATGACAAAATACTAAATTAAAAAAAAAAAAAAATCAAGCATACACTACTGCAACAAATGAAAATGTTATGTTATTATTGCATACAATATTATATGGCACCTCCCTAACTGAAATATTTAAACAATACAAGAATTTTATCAGATATGTAACAGATATCAATAATCCAGAATGTCATGATACTAATAATGCACTTAAAATATCTCCATATATCCACGATTAAAGTAAAATAAATGATACTGGACAGATAGATTCTGTCTCTAGTAGACATATAATGGGAAATGAGAACAGTGTGAATTTTTCTTTTGCTATAATCAGTAAAAAAAAAAAAAAAAAAAAAAAAAAAGTAGTACCCTGATGTGATAATTAGGGGTAGGTGATATGGCACGATATTTCAGGATATAATATGGTTTACATTTTTCAAAAATCTTGACGATATTATTGTGTATGATACGATATGGCACACCTCTAGTGTCAAGAATCATATTCTGTTTGGATTGCTCCCTTTTTGTGCTGTCACAAAAAGGAAAACTGAATAGAAAATCAACAAAATTGATTATATTTGAAAGTACTTCCATGTACCTTATCTGCTGACTTGACATGAACAGTAGGTACAGATCCCTCCCTCAGAAGAAGTCTGCTGGCTAACCGTGCTCAGTACTGTCTGTAGGTTCACAACTAGCAGAATGAAAGGGCGTTTCTTTAACTGATCTAGTGGGTGGGGCTCTGGGTGAGGGTGAGAGGTGGTGCAAGGGTGGTTCTATGCAGGTTTCCTTATTGTGATGTCACAATAAGGGAGCTATCTGAAAGGCTTCTTTGCAAATGATTCCTAATACCAAACTTTTTCAACTGATTTACTGAAATGCATAGATGGATTTTTTTTTTTTTTGTTCATATTGGCAGTCGGGAACCAAGCGGAAATAATGTTTTATTCTTACGCTCTCTGTAAAAGGAAAATACAGCATGTATAAGCTTATTAAATAGCATGTGAGATCTTTTTGCTTGAACTTTGCCTGAGATCAACTCGTTAATCTGGCAAATATTTACTCGACTGATGAACATATGCATCACCCAGCCTGTTCACACACTTTTTTATTATTAAATGTCATCTGTGTTACTTGATACTGCAGCCTAAAGGCTAAGACATGACTTGATGTTCTTAAGATGTGTGAGCCAGCAGAAGGAAACTAAGGCTTATTGGAACATGTTACTATATTACAGCTCTGGCAGATGCTGTGTGAAGAGCTGAAGGGTATTTTTAGTTAGTGGCCTGGTTATCTTTTGTCACTCAGAGGAGGTGTCATTTGTCACCAGTGACTCCACCACTGCCCTGTTCTGACTCAGTCACAATTCCAGCAGCACATATTGGTGCTTTTTTTTTTTTTTTTAAGAACCAATAAATTCCACTTTACCACCTCTGGTTGCTTCACTTTTGTATACCAAAAACAACTTAAAATGATGAGTAACTTACAAAAGAGCACTCGCAACATTCTCAAACAGGTACATATTATGTTCTTGTTTCATTTAAAGTAAAACTCTGGTGTGAAATTGATTTTGGGTGTAGTAAAACATGATAAAGAATACTAACCATTGCTGAATAGCACACCTCCATTCTCCCACACCTTTCTAAGATCCAGCAACTTTATTCCATTGGCTAAACACCCTTTAGACTGGGTGATATGGGGCATATTCTTGCCCCTGCAGATTAATCACTTTTTACACCGTTATCCAGGTTCAAAGTAGCTCCACACCTTAGTGCTAGAATCCAGAGAGCCCTGATATTTAAATGAGGCATTAAGAAATTTGAAAGTGCAGAAAAAGCTTATATAAAAACCACTGTTTACAACCAGTAGCATAGTAAGATGCCAGTGCCCGGGGATGTAGCTAACGCTACAGGTTGTAAACAGTAGTTTTTAAATAAGCTTCTTGCGCACTTTTAAAAGTTATTAATGCCTCGTTTTCAATGATGGCTCTCCGGATTCTACCAATAAGGTGTGGAGCTACTTATATACTTATATCTACACTATAGTGTAGATGCCATTCTATCTATTACAAGTGGAGAATCATCAGGATTCTGACACTATTATTTAAGGTAAGAATGATACCGGTGTTCATTTTGAGAGGTGATTTTGATTTAGTTTTATTCTTGGTCTTTTTTTTTTTTTGGTCACATTTTTGTCTTTTGGTTTTTATTGGTTTGAGTCTAGTTTTAGTCAATGGAAATAAACAATATTTTAGTCTAGTTTTAGTGTAATTTTAGTCATATAAAAAGTACGTATTTTGTATTTTTTATTGTTTTTTTTTTTGTTGATGTTCTTATTTTGAGATTATTTACTGCTCACGTGAGGAGGTGCTAAATTCCGCACAACACTGTGTGTTCCGATCACTGCTCAATAATATTATTTATTACAAATAATTTCCCAATTTGGCAGTCCTTGGCATTTTTGTTTAGTTTTTATTAGTTGATGAAAAATGTAATGAATTTCGTCACAGTTTTTCTTTTTCATTTTTTCCTTTTCATTTTTATTTAGTTTTTGTCTCGTTTTCGTCATGAAAAACAGGTCGTCAATGAAGATTTTCCATCATTAACAAAGCAATTAACACTGAATGATACACAGTGATGCTTCAAAAGTGTTCAGAGTGCTGCAGAGTGTGAGTGTTCAAAAAATTCAAAAGTGAGGATTTTTCAGTAGCCGAGAAAGCAAAGCGGAGCAAAGATCTGAAGATGAGAAGGAAAGTAGAATGTCCTGCAGGAGGGGAAAAAGAGAGCGAAAGAGAGATAGAGAGCTGTGTGGGTGTCAGGAGGGGAAAAGAGTTTTAGGAAAGTAATTAGCAGGCAGTAATTGCTCTCATTAGCTATAGAGAGGAGTGGGTTAGGTAGGGATGGAGTGTGTGTGGACATGCTGTGCTGTTAGAGCCTGATATGAAAGAGAGAGAGAGAGCGAGAGAGCGAGAGAGAGGCAGATAGGACTACAGTAGCCTGATAAGAAATAGGGCCTATCAGTATCCAACGTCATCCCATCCCAGGCACACACTCCTAACCACATACTCACACACACACACACACACTCAGACGAAGAGATCAAGAGTGCGAGAGGGAGATGACCGTGTCGCAAGAGATGGAAAGATTTAAGTAAATGAGGGAGGTGTGGCGCTGGTGAAGAGATGGAGTGAAGTGAGAAGCCGTGGGGAGAAATGAAGGTTGTGGGATTAAGGGAGGCGAGGAGTAGCAGAGATGAATCAAAACCTGGCTTGAAAGTGTGAATCAAAATCGACTGCACACTCGCCTACAGGTGAGGCGTAAAGTCCATGAAGACTGACAATCGGTGATGAGATACCGAGCCTCAGATGTCGACCAATAACATTCTAGTATGGCTAAAGAGGAGAGATAAAGTGAGGGAGGCTCTCTATCCGTGATTAAAAAAAAAAAAATCCTTATTTGAATGATTAAATATGGATTTATACAAAATTTATTTTTTACAACTTGCTTATTTTGGACAAAAGTAATAAAATCTAAAGCATTAATTGTTACTGTAGTGGGTTAATTCTACATGTAAACACTATAGGTCATTTTTTTTAGACAAGGAGTAAACCTAATCCTTGACTAATTTTTACTTTGAATGGAAAATCTCTGTTCAAATGCTGTGTAGTCCAAAACTAGGCTTAATCCCCGTCTCGGAAACCGCCCCAAACAGTTTCATAATAGTAGGTAGAGTGTTTCTTGTCCAATTACAGAATTTGTTCTCAGCGGGCTAAGTGCTGCCACTATGATCAGGAGATTGCTGGTTTGGAGCCTTGAGAAAGCACAATTGGCTTTGCTCTCTCTGGGTGGGTAGATGGCGCTCTCTCTCCCCATGTCACTCCAAAGGGTGATGACGATCAGCTCAAGGCTTCTGTGAGCTGATGTATCAGAACCGAGTCGCTGCGCTTTCCTCCGAGTGCACTGTGATGCTACTTGGCAATGCTGCAGCATGTAGCATGTGCTAGTCTTCACTCTCCTGGTGTGTTGGGGCATCACTAGTGATGGGGGGGGGGGGATGTCCTAATGAGTGGGTTGGGTAATTGGCCGTGTAAATTAGGGAGAAAATGAAAAAAAAAAGAATATAGAAATAAAATTACAAAAAAACAGAATCAGAAACAGAATCAAGAGAATTGTTTCAGAAAATCAGTGGTGATACCAAACTCTACTGGGAACACTTATAGTACTTCATAGTAGAAAACAAATATATTAATGAGGTGCCCCACTAAAGTGGAGTCTGCCTTCAAATCAACAGATTGGTACCTCTGCTCATTAGATTTTCGAGCGCTGCCAGAACGATTTAATTGCATTTAGTGGCAAAAGCATTAGTGAGGTCAAGATAGATGATCACCACCCCACCTTATTATCCCCAACTCATCCCAAAAGCACCATTTTGTTCCTGGCTTCTACATGTTACAATAAATATATCACTGCTTATATATATATAAAAAAAAAAAAAAAAAAAAAAAAATATATATATATATATATATATATATATATATATATATATATATATATATATATATATATATATATATATATATATATATATATATATATGCACTAATTAGCACTGAGCAGAGGTACAGAGTGGAATCTGCTTTTTGTGAGGGTTGTGAGGATATGCTGTACAGTTTGAGAGACATGTAAGCAGCTTTCCCTGCATTGGCAGCAGTTTGGAAAGAGTGAGTAGGTTCTAAATGGTTCTAAACAGGCTAAATTGGCAAAATCGAGGAGAAAACTGAAAACTATAAAAAAAAGCGCAAAAAATGGGCTAAATATTTGCCCACAAGTACCCTTTGTTGAACAGTCTAGTTAGACCATTCCATTTGTCCAACCAACAGACTACTTAGTCTAGTCAAAAGATAGCCTGCCCAAACTCTGCAGTCTTTTAGAATGTAGCTTACTTACTTATAATTATAATTATATTATATAGCGCCTTTCTGCCACTCAAGCACATTCAACACACACTCAACACACACACACACCAATAAGAAGCGGCAGCCAATCGTGCACAGCATACTCTCAACCGCACTGACCATCCACTTGGAGGACTCAAGTTCGCCCAGCACAGAATGCAGACTAATGCTTTGAATTAGCTGCTGCTTTTTATGTTAGTTAATTTTTGAAATATATACTTTCAATTTACAATAACTATAACAATAATACAATAACTAAAATATATATATTTCCTGATTAAATATTAAGTAATGGTTTACATGCACCTATGTCATTTACATGTCACCCCTTCTCTGAAGACTTGGAAGGGCCTTACAGCACACCACTGCTTTTTTCCAGAAATGCAAGAACCTGTTACCTGTAAATTAAAAATGTAATGACACATGTAAAAAAAAAATCCAGTATAAGTATTTCCAGACTCTATCCACACACAAAACACATGCTAGAGCCAAGTGTTACCAGGCCCTCTGTGGCATTTCCTTATCAGCTTGTCCAGAAATGCATGTAGAGTGTAGTGTGTGTCCTTTGGGGGTGGCTCAAAGCACAAAATCACACTTCCCGTCCTACCTCGACAGTAGCCTAAGGCTTTGGAATGCAGCTATAGAGAACTTCCCGAGAGAAAGGACAGAGCGGAATAAATAAATGAAACAAGAAAGAACAAAACAGAAAGGGCAACTCGATACACACCGGCTGACCCCACATGTACAAACAGCAACACACAGCAAAGCCCCTGGAGGAAGTAGGGTATATACCGAGAGCGTACTGTGCATGTAAACATGTTTGCTTACATTAGAGACAAATTTGTTTATTCTTAAAGAGGCGTTTCTTCGCCAAGACTCCTGCACAGGCTCGCCTGTGTGTGTGTGTGTGCACGAGGGAAAGTGTGACAGTGTTTGCATGCAATACGTTCCACGCAGCCTGTAACAAGATGTAATTAAGAAGAATAATGGTTTTGCCCTCTTCCCTCAGTTAACAAGTGAGGCGGTGATAGCAGCCTGGTGCTGGCAATCGCGTGTAATTTCGTGCAGAGCCCCAGATACGAGCTGCAGCGGAGAATTATGAGAACACTCACACATTTAATGACCTCCTCACACCGCATAACACAACAGCTGCACAGGCTCAACACCTCCGTCTGCGACCAGACCATGATGCTGCTGTATGACTGGTCACAAGGCATCTCAGAGAAACCGAAAAGAGAGGTTTTCATACAAGTTTGACTGTGCAAATTGGATGTTTTTTACAAAAAAAAAAAAAAAAAAAAAAGAATATGCATTACGTACGAAACCATGCAGTTAATTTGTACTTTAAAGCTTACTTGTAAGCTTAGGAAATCATGCGATGGCTTGTAATAAAGAGAACAGCATTTTTGCCATTGCTTCTACTAACTGCACTGTGTAACTCTAGTACAGCAGGCAGTACAGCACTTCTGAGAACTGCTGAACATTGCATAATCTGTGGAATTGTATTTGTGTAAAATCCTGCAACATTCTTTCACTTTTAAGTAATGGTTCCCTCAGCTTGTCCAGAAATGCACGTGAAAAGTATGTCCTTCTTAGGTGGCACAAAAAGCAAATTACACTCCCTGACTGTAGGGAAGCCATAAAAAAAACTGTTTTGGAAAATAAAGTTTAATGGGATGGAGTGCTACAGACTAGTAGCTCTCCAGCCCAGAGGGTTGTTGAACCCAATTGAAGAACAGTCGATCTCAAAGCAGGTAAACACAAGAAAAAAGGAAAAAATAAACAAATAAACACACTGCTCTTCGCGCTGGATCAAACCTGTGTCGTTAGGGTCGTGGTCCAATACACCAGTGAATTGGGCTAGCGAATTGGGACATGGCCGGGAAAAAAAAAAAACACCCTTATAAGGAGATATGGAGCTCAAGCATGGGCGGATAAACGAGAACGCCAAACGTGACAGAAAGACATGGAAGAAATGTAAACAAAAGCTCACCAGAGAAGCATTTTGTTATAATTTTTTTAATTAATATTATCATTCATTAAAGTTCAAACAACCTCATGGGCCAGATGTTTCATGCTTGTGGGCCACATCTGGTCCAGGAGCAAGAAATACTAATTCTTGTTAAATGATGCTTTATTTGACATTTTTACAGGTTATACTATATGGACAAACGTATAGGGATACATTCTCATTAATTGTTCTACAAAATCTGAGTAACTGTTGGAGTAGTGGTCTCTACTGTCCAGGGAAGTAAGGCTTTCTACTAGATTTAGAGCACTGTTGTGAGGACATCAGTTTGTGACTTTAAGCTAAGGTATATGGGTTCTGCAGCAGGACAATGATCCAAAGCACACCAGCAAGTCTACCTCTGAATGTCTCAAAAAAAAAACTTAACGAAGGTTTTGGAGTGGCCAAGTCAAAGTGTGATTGAGGTGCTGTTTATGCTCAAAAACTCTGAAATTGTGCAAAGAAGAGTGTGCCAAAAGACTCACCCAGATTCACTTTTTCACACTTGTGTCCCTTCATAAATGGGAATTGTTTTTTTTTTAGATATTTCTTCAGGTTATATTTGTCTGATATGAAAATCTGTTTGTTAATCTAAAAAAATTAAGTATGTTTTTCACTGCACTGTAGTTCTTTTTATATGCCCTCATAGGTTTATCTTGTCCAGGGTGTGTGCAGTTGTATCATTAAGAGAAAGACTGTGTACATACCTCTCAATGATGTCAGCAATCACACAGGCAAACATCTGCAGGCCCTCTGGCAGCTGCAAGGCCACTGTGAAGCAGAGAAGAGGCCAGAGGCCAGGTCAGCGCAGTGTAAGTGAGAGTGTGACAGTGGCATGCTCTGGGCTTGTTAGCTGAGACTGGGATGTGACTAAACACATTGCTCAACATCTCATATCTGTCCCCGGTGTAATTAAAGAGACGGACCAGCACGAATTCAGAAAAGAAAAACATCCTGCCTATCTGTCAGACTGCGTAAATGCCTGTGATTCGGGGGGGATGTCGCAGAGCATTCATCAGGAATCTCGCAGAAACAACAGAACGGTGCGCTGTTTGTTAGAGTGCTCATTTGCATGTGGCCTTTTGCTGTATCATCCTGCAGAGGCTAATTCTGAGATAACAAAATACCGAAGGATCTATTGTGCAGCCCTTGTGTACACACTGAAGTGCTGCTGCTGCTTACTGATTATTCAGTTCAGCAGCACTGCAGTAACAAGGCTAAACCATCGCAAGGCTGGATAAATACTGCTACTGTTAAAACACACAGATCAAGCATAACATTATGACCTCCTGTTTGTTTCTACACCCATTAATGTTTTTTTTTTTTTTTGCTGTAACGCGTACACAGTAGGAGAACAATGTAGTAGGCCTGTATCTGTTTCTCTGTATATATTTATACACACACACATTATATATATATATATATATATATATATATATATATATATATATATATATATATATATATATATATATATATATATATATACACATACACATACACACACAGGGGTTGGACAATGAAACTGAAACACCTGTCATTTCAGTGTGGGAGGTTTCACTAAATTGGAGCAGCCTTTTTGCTCAAAATATTGCAGCTTTGCTCAAAATATTGCAATGCACTCAACATTATGGGTGACATAAGTTCAAAAGAGGACAAATTGTTGGTGCACGTCTTGCTGGTGCACGTCTTTGTGATGTATCAAGAGCCACGGTATCCAGGGTAATGTCAGCATACCACTAATAAGGACCAACCACATCCAACAGGATTAACTGTGGACGCAAGAGGAAGCTGTCTAAAAGGGATGTTCGGGTGCTAACCCGGATTGTATCCAAAAAACATAAAACCACGGCTGCCCAAATCACGTTCTGTTTCCACCAGAACTGTCCGTCGGGACAATAAATATTGTCGTCTAAAACCAGGTGTTTCAGTTTCATTGTCCAACCCCTGTATATATATACACACACACACACACACACACACACACACACACACACACACACACACAGTGCCTTGCTAAAGTATTCGGCCCCCCTGAACTTTTCAAACTTTTGCCACATTTCAGGCTTCAAACATAAAGAAATAAGTATCAGACCACTGAAAATCTATAGTCCCTTTCAGCTCAAACAAGGAGAAGACTGATCAGAGATGCAGCCAAGAGGCCCATGATCACTCTGGATGAACTGCAGAGATCTGCAGCTGAGGTGAGAGATTAGTTGTACACTGCACAAATCTGGCCTTTATGGAAAAGTTGCAAGAAGAAAGCCATTTCTCAAATATATCCAAGAGTAAGAAGAGTAAGATTTTTGCCCATCTAAGAATGCAGCTGTAATTGCAGCAAAAGGCGGCACTACAAAGTATTAACGCAAGGGGGGCAAATAATATTGCACGCCCCACTTTTCAGTTTTTTATAAAAAAAAAAAAAAGTTTAAAATATACAATAAATTTCATTCCACTTCATAATTGTGTCCCACTTGTTGTTAATTAAATAATTAAAATTTCATTTCTTTATGTTTGAAGCCTGAAATGTGGCAAAAGGTTGAAAAGTTCAAGGGGGACGAATACTTCCGCAAGGCCGCCTGCGAGCCAAGTGCGATTACTGTGTTCACACCTGCTCAATTGAACTGCACTAAGAGTACAAACAAACCAAATTCTGTTTGAAAGGATCAAACAGTGAAATAATCACTAAGACCACAGAAATCCCTACAGTTACACATCTTATAATCTCATAGCAGAAAAAAAGGAGACACAATAACACCTGGAACATTTCATCACTTGGTATACTCTGTGCCAAAACATGCAGGCTTGAAATGTATGAGTCTCTGTATAGCAACACTTTAAATGAAGTGTTAACCAAATATAACAAGAAACAAGGCTTCTGTTTTTGTTTAATTAAATTTTTTTGCATTCTGTATCGTCATACTCTCCCATCTTTTTTCCCCTAATTTTGGGTTGTATTATTTATTCAGAGCATGTAAACCCCACACTAAACCTCAATCATGTTCCCTTAAAACCATCTGGTTTCACATAAACGGTGACACCAGCTTAACACAAAATTAAGGCCCGGCTATTTTTAAACCTCCTTAAGGGAAAAATTAAAGCAGCTCTCAAAAAAAATGCTGACAACATCTGTCGTTAGGAGCTGAACAGACACGGGAAGAAGTGCACAGAGTTGGGAAATCAGTGCGAAACGAACATGAATAAGACAAAGACGAGTCAGCAGCACTTTTTACGGCCACTGTGAACGAGGAGGGAATTTGCAGTGCTGGCTCCATTAGTGCGCCCAGCAGCCAAGACTAATCAATAAATGATTCTTTAATTAGAAGACTGACTCCTGGCTGTGTTCATGCAAAATACATACTTAATTCAATAGCAGTAGTTTAGGAGAATGGTTTTTAAAAAAATATGCAATGAAATTACTGCTAGGAAAAGTCTGTGGAACATTCTGGTATAATAAAGGTTAAGGTTTGTGATGAGACAGGAAATGGTATTGCGTCCCATGACTTTTGCCCTTTTTAAAAATAATTGTATTTATCCCATTTTCCTTCAAATGGATACAGCCAATTACCCAACCAACTCATTACGACTCCCCCCATCACTAGTGATGCCCTAACATTCACCTCCGAAACATGTGAAGTCAGACTCCGCCTCTTTTTGAACTGCTGATTATGCAACAATACCGAGTAGCATCACGGCGCACTCAGAAGAAAGCGCATCAACTCGGATTCGATACATCAGCTCACAGATGGCTTGTGCTGATCGACATCACCCTGTGGAGTGATGTGGGGAGAGAGCATCATCTACCCACCCAGAGAGAGCAAGGCCAATTGTGCTATCTCAGAACTCCAGCAGCTGATGGCAAGCTACATGAACAGGATTCGAACCTTCAGTTTCCTGATCATGGTGGCAGCGCCTTAGTCCACTTGACCACGCAGAGCCTCGTGGAAGTTAATGTACGCTACACTGACCTGTGGGATGTATGTGGGAACTTTTCTAAAAGCATCCATTCTCTATTCACAAGGACAACTCAAGTAAGTAAGTAAGTAAGGATGAGTGTCATAACACATAATGCACTAACAAGCCTAAAGTCATGGGACAAGGAACTAGTATCTAAATAAGACAACACTGACCTACAGGATATGCATGTTGTTTCTGTTGCGTTAATTGTGGATGTGATTTCTGTCTGTTCACTCACACAAAATTCTTGACACTTTTATTCAAATCATTTTGATCACCCACTGAACACACTGTTCACTGTTCTGTGGGTTGTAATGCCTTCTGTGATGTATTTTTTGCAATATTCATGTGGCACTATGAATCAGGAGATTTTAAAGCTGATGTCCGTAAGTTTTGGGACTTGGGATTTAGAACCCCTTCTGGTAAAAACTGGTAACTGCATTGAGCATGCGGAATAATCATTTTAAACTGTTATCTCTTTAATTTAAACTCCATCACGTTCCATTTTGGCTTCGGAGCTTGCTTTACTCCTTCGTTTCTTTGGTTTTACTATGAGTGAACGAGCTACTGAGATCTGAGTTTCCCCTTCTGATGTCTCCACAGCTCCACCAACAGCTCGCATTCAATAAAATCCTCTTTCAGAGACTATACTTTCTTCAGAGTCTTCTCCAGCACATCCCAAAGATTCTCAATGAGGTTAAGGTCTGGACTCTGTGGTGAATTCTCAATCCATGTGTTAAAATGATGATCTCGTGCTCCCTGAATCACCATTTCAATATTCCAGCCCCATGAACCCTGACATTGTCATCTTGGAATATGAAGAAAAAATCCATTAATGGAATAACGTGGTCTATATTCAGTATATTCAGGTCGTCAGCTGACCTCATTCTTTCAGCACATACTGTTGCTGAACCTAAACCTGACCAACTGCAGCAACTCCGCATCATTTACTTACTTAAATTCAGGTGGAGACTTTTTTTTTGGCCAGGCAAAAAATGTCAACTCTGTTAGATATTCTTCCAATATAGAGTACAGCGTTTCACATACATCTGAATTGTGCAGTCTGGGCCATCAGGAAGACACTGAGAAGATATACTAAATGTGTTCTGTGATCTCAGTGACTCTGAGAGTGGCATGGTTGTCACTGCCAGATGGGCTGGTTTGAGTATTTCTAGAACTGCTAATCTCTTGGGATTTTCAGCACAACTGTGTACAGTGTTTCTCAGAATGGTGTAATAAAATGTAAAAAAAAAATCATGTGGTAAGCAGCTTGCTGACAGATTCCTTGTTGATGCGAGAGAGGTTAACAGAGAATGGCAAGACTGGCCAGATTTGACAGAAAGAAAAAAAAAAAAAAAAAAAAAAAAGATTATGATCAGGAAATCGCAGGTTCGAATCCTGGTCGTCTAGCTTGCCATCAGCTGCCGGAGTCCTGGAAGAGCACTATTAGCCTTGTTCTCTCTGGGTTGGTAGATGGCACTGTCTGCTCACATCACTCCAAAGCGTGATGTCCGCAGCACAAGGCGTCTGTGAGCTGATGTATCGGAACCAAGTCACTGCGCATTAGAGTCCGAATGCGCTGTGATGCTACTCGGCAATGCTGCAAAATTTCAGCAGTTTTAACTATGAACCCAAAGACACTCTAAGCACTACAAATGCGTGACGTTAAAGCACACGTGATGTAACGTCGGTACACATCTCTGGAAGAGCAGGCTATTGGCTAATTCAAATCACGGCTCATGCAATTGAAAAATCGTATCCATTTTTATTGCGATTTCAATAAAAAAAAAAAAAAATTAATTGTTTAACCCTTCCCCAGTCTCCCACATGGTAGCTCACTGGTAGCAGGTGGTGTTATCCACTGCACCACAGCTAACAAATAACAAACCACACCAACCACATCACAAATGGAAATAATGAGTATCTTTTAGTATCTACAAGTGCTCAGTTAGTGTATGTTAAACACCATTTATTCTGCCCGAGTATAAAGCAGTGCAGAGAACTCACTAAAAGCACGTTACTGGCATGATATTCATATGCATGTTGAGTGTGCGTAAACATCCGGCCATGACTGTATGTTGAATGACAAACAAGGAATTATTTATGAATTATAATAGTGTAATTGTGTCAGGCCCTCCTGCATACACACGCTCCCAATTCCCAAACATGTCACCAAAATAGTGCACAGAACATTCACAATATTTACAACAGCCCAACAGCTATTCAATAAAACATCATTAATCAACATTATTTAATTGAGTTTAAACAGCACGCCGTTTTGTTTTTTTCATACTCACATGCCCTTCCATGGGGCATGTAAGCATGGTCACGCATGGACGTCCCGCACTGTTGTCTTGGAAACAGGCCTGAAACTAGAGCTGCTCAGACATGTGCCACGCAGACTTTCAGCAAATGAGAAGCATAATTACAAACGCCAGGTGATTTTTATACTGAGCCGCCGTTTGCCTTAAAATACAACCAAAGTGGCTTACCGGTGTCACTGACGTGACACGACACGACCAATTAGCAGCCCTTTCCCTCCGGTTATAATGAAGCACATTCTGTGCCCATGACTCACACAGCGATTTGCACTTTTTAACAAAATGAACATTTAAAAATCGGGTTCGCGCTGTGAAAAGAGGAGACGAAATATGTGTCAGACAAATTAGGTCAAGAACAGGTCCTTTAAATCTATGAATACTGATTCAACCTCTTAAAAATAAAGATCAAGTTGTTCATTAAGTGATGTAGTGAAACTTTGCATCAGTTAAAAAAAAAAGGTAAGAGTCTTTAAACAACACTAAACAGACTGACACTGTAGTGATTTTGCTATAGTATGACCCAATAGTTGATTAGTCGATTAGTCAATTATTATTTCTGCCATGTTCTCCATCTAAAAACAATACAGCTGAACAGGAGATTTAAATATCTGGATGTTGTTTAAACGTGATAAGTACTGATATTTAGTTAGTAAATATGTAATCTGTTGTGTTCCGGCACTTTTGGAGACACAAACTGAGTTGAATTTAAACTGTTTGAATGAGCCATTTATCCATCTTACATTGCACTTCTGTCCCCAGCACTTTGAGAAATGCAGGACTCACAAATTAACGATTAGTCGATAATGAAATTTGTAGTCGACAAAATAGTCGACTAGTCCCAGGTAAGCTAAAGGACACTATGCTAACCTGTGGGATATGCGGGCGGGGTCTCTTGTTTTGAACATGATGCATACCTGGTCAGAACATATCTGGCACTGTCGGCAGAGGAATATTAATAAAAGCACTGTAGGGTGGAAATTAAGGACCTGAAGTAATATCGTGATATTTCAGGGAATTTTACAATGACAATATTTTTGGTGATACGCCCAAATACTGAAACATAATTTAATTACTTTAAGAATACATTACTGCCAACAAATAAATGTTAAACATGTATATAAAAGGATTTTTTGTAGTATAACAAATCTATTTTGTAAACATCAGTAAGTAACTAAGACTCAGAATTTGTATATAAATGTAACAAAATAATATTTCTGTAATGTAAAAAAAAAAGGTGTCCTTTCACTAAAATGCACTTTTTCTTGTTCTTTATAAAATGCAATAGGTCTCTTATCAGTGTTACATGCTTTGCCCAGTAATTCAGAGCTAAGGAACAAATGGTTAGAATTTGTCTATGGAACACCACCAATGAAGTACAATTGAGATAGGTAGGTGTATGTTTAAAATAGTTCTATTTACACTAGTTACTTTCTACACCTGGACTACCCACCTCTGTGTAGGGTTACATAGGTTTACATAGGATCTCCGGTGGATTTTGCGTTTTTAAGAGACTCTAAGACTAGGTCAGTGGCTGACCTGCACTTAGCGGGGCATTACACATGTTGTAAAGTAACATATGCACACACATTGCAAAGACTGTTAGTGTAAAAATGTCTTTTTTGTAAAACAATTCTAACTGTTGTTCATCTCATCCATGCCTCCTGGTGTTGCAGTGCTGTTAACCAACCAGAGGCGCTATGTTTGCATTTATAATTATTCATGCACATAATATGCAAACAAAAAAAAAACAAAACAATAAAAACAATATGATAAAAATTCAAGACTGCTTTTAAAACACCATGCCATTATCATCACAATATGGATTTTTTTTATTGTTCCATAAATTATAACTATATTAGTGTGTGTGATGCACAGTAAATTTGCCATTTGTTATATTAACACTAACAGAATTAAATTCTGATTTAACACTGGCAAATTTACTGTTTACAATATGGCACACACCTACTGCACAATTTTAGAAATGTTCAGAATTCCAGAATTCACATGAACATCGGTGCATGCCTACTGATATTGATTCTCAATATGTGTATAAAAAAAATAAAATAAAATAAAAAGTATATTTATCACAATATGACAAAATCATATTGCACAGCTCTTCTACTATCCCATGGCTTTTGGCATCTTAATGTATTATTATCCTTTTATTGTTTAATTTTATTGTTCTATATAATTGCTCAAGCTTGTGGCCAGATACAATTTTTTGCCCACAAGTCTCTGTAAAACAGTCTGTCCTGAATAATGTCACACATTAAATTCCACCAGGCTTTAATGAGCTAATTAACTGGAATTATTCCTTTTCTTAAGCCAAATACCCAACACAAACACACACACACAAAAACACACAGCTTCCAGATGACTTTGAGTTGAAACCTGTGACCCCTGGTCATAAGTGAACAAAGACACCATGACCTCTGGTCAGGAATCCATAGCCTGATTTGAATAAATCAGTGCAGGGGAATCCAAGCACACTAATATATATATATATATATATATATATATATATTTTTTTTTTTTTTTTTTTTTTTTTTTACACTACTCAGATTCTAAAAAAAATTATATGTTTCAGTTCACAAACAGGAAAATGCTTAAAGAAATATGTCACATATTCAACAGTCAGAAATAAGATAACAGTACAAAAGCCTGTGTTAGAGAATTCCAACACACACTGTTACAGCTGATAGAGAATGGTAGTAAATCAGCTCCACGGGAAGGACGGAGTGCTGAAATCACACCTGTAAGAAAGTGTGGTAGCAGTTATTTCCTGTACCTACCTGTACTTACCTCATAATACATATTTCTTCATTACAATTGACTGCAGTACATTTCACATTTTAGACTGGACAGTTATCATTTTTGCAACGTGCCACTGTTAAAATGAATGAATGAATGAATTAACATAGTATTTTAATTTCAGGGATTTAGAGTAAACTGTTGAGGAGTTAAACTGTTGCTTCATTTCCTGAGGATTAAAAGTAATTGGACAGCTGACTGATAAGCAGTTTCATGGCCAGGTGTGTTTCTTTCTCATTTTAAATGAACAAGATAAAGGACTGTTTCATGGATGGGGGATTAAATCTACTTGTACTTGTCTTGTACTATACAGCGTTTTGAATGTAGATTTATAATTAATGAAAAATACAGTCTACGATTAGTCTTAACGGTCAATAGAGATAAATCTCAATCGGAAGTAAAGGAGGACATCATCAGATTAAAAAAAGAAACCTATCAGACAGATAGGAAATATGTCTGTATAATCTGCAATGAATCTTTTAGATAAAATAAATAAATAAAGGCACTGGTGAGCTCAGCTACACCAAAAGGCTTTTTGAATAATTGTAACACCTAAATTCAAGAAATGCCTTAATGAATTTAAATACAGTGGTTTTGTGGCATTTTACTAATGCAAAATACTTATAATGCTCAAGAACTCAAAGGTCAGACCAGTTCCAGTTTGTTCCGGGGGTGGGCAATATGGCCGTAAAATAATATCACAATATTTCTTGGTGTTTTTGCGATAACAATACTTATGTATTATTATTTTGGCGATATGACAAAACACCGAATTAAAAAAGAAATATTTTGAAAATACACTACTGCAACAAAATTACAATTTATTTTATTATTTCCAAAAATATACGATATGATATGGCACACCCCTAACTGAGATATTGAAAAATACAAGACTTTTTTCAGATTTGTAACAGAAGTCAATGATCCAAAATGTCATGATACTAATAATGCACTCCAAATATCTCCATTTATCCAGGATTAAAGTAAAATGAATAATACTGGACAAAAGTAGTACACTACTAGTAGTAATAGGTCTATGGGCTATACAAAACAAGTTCATATGTTCATGAAGTTCTTTGCACAAGCTACTTCATGTTTAACTGCAATTAAAGCACAAAACCAATTCTTTGAAAGTACTTACATCTCCCTCATCTGCTGACTTGCCACAGACCCACCCTGATTTGACACAGATCCCTCCCACAGACAAAGTCTGCTGACTAATCCTGCTGTGTACTGTCTGAGGTTCTCAACCAAAATGAGTGAAATGGCAGAACTTTAGATGGGTGGGGCTCTGGTGGGGGGTTGAAGGATGAGGGATGGTGCCGGCGTGATTCTATGCAGATTTCCTTATTGTGACATTAGAATAAGGGAGGAGCCAAATGGCTCAATGAAGCATACGATTCCTGACACCATACTCTTTCAACTGATTCACAGAAAACAGATTGATGGATTTTTTTGCGGCACTGTGGATTTAAAGCTGTCAACAGTTCACTGACAGCAGTTCAATAAGATAGTGTATCTTAAAGGAAGCAAGTGTAATCCTTTACCCCCGCTAAAATATCAAAAACAAAGAAACAACTTTATATAAAATACAAAATGTAAAGCAGATGCATATGTAATTCATCCTGCAACCATGTAGTTAATTATGCAACAATGCAATTGCATTATAATGATTACATAACAGAAATCAAACGTATAGCACAACAGTAACAACTCATGACTTCAAAGTGTTCCACTGTACTATAGGTACCTGAAGAACAGTAATCGCAACTGACCTCCGCTAAAAAAACAACTGCATACCCTTCAGAGCTGAGAGATATACATACTGCATTGCACCATCAAAGATGAAGCTTTGAATTTAAATGATTTATATATTCACAACCTTACTTCTAAAAACAGTGTAAAGCAAAGTAACTAAAAATTGAAATAACAAAGAAAAAAATGAATTAAAATATCTAATACTTCTATGATGTATGAAATGAGACATTTTATAATTTTATGAAAAACAATAACTCATCCACAATTTATAGGCACAGTGTTTTGCAGATTGGTGCAACTCTGCCCATCTTTGCTTCAGCACCTATGCGACTACACACCCACACTACAGTACCCAGAAAGCGAACCGCTCCAGAAAACAAATCCACGCGTTTGGGGCGGGGCAGATTTTGGCGGCAGTTGAGGTCAAACTGGGTGGCAAAATTCATTTTTGTTAAAAAAAATAATCAAGTGTGTTAAGCCTTTAACATACACAGCCTTGGTTTAAAGTTGGGAGTCAAATTGGGGTCTTTAAAACTGTGAAAAAAAAAATCTTCACAAGTTGCAAAAATAATCTGATATTTCAAACAAAAGACAAAAACATTTTTCACTTGCAATATTTTTTTTAGGATCAATCTTTTGCAACACCACTTTTTCTTCGCATTTTGTGTTCTGTTTTGTGTTTCTTTTTAGCAATATTTTCCTCCAAGATTCACGTCATCAGCTGGAGCCACTGCCGCAGGCCTGCTGGTTCAACCAGCCATCCTGCTAACCAGGCTAAACAACAGTTATTTATAGTTTTAATAATTTAGTTTACATGCACCTAATTATTGAGTTATATAATAATGTTGTTTTCAGTTGTTAAATTAAGCACGAGGCTGAATTTGCCTTCTTTTTCACCAGCGTCTTATTCGGATTTCCGTTCCACCTTAAATACTTGCTGCAGTTACACAATTTTAACAGTGAAATGCCCCATTAAAACACAATGCTGTGCAAATGCTCTGAATATGCACTGTATCGTATATCTGACATTTAAATTTTTCACCTTATTATTATTATTATTATTATTATTATTATTGTAATCATTAATATAGTATGGATTTATATGGACAACTTTATATGGACACACTGCACATGTGTATCTAGACTATATATATATATATATATATATATATATATATATATATATATATATATATATATATATATATATATATATATATATATATATTCTTCTGTATCTGTATATACGTTCCTGAAACAGTCTAATTCCCCCAGGGAGATTAATAATTTTTTTTTTTTTTTTAATGTTACGTTCAAATTTATCCTCGTGCTCAATTTAACAACTAAAAACAACTTTATTATATAACTCAATAATTAGGTGTATGTAAAATAAATTATTAGCATTAACTTATGAACTATAAATAGCTGTTGTTTATCCTGGTTAGCAGGAAGGCCAGTTGAACTGGTGGTCCTGCAGCAGAGGCTCCAGCTGATGACGTGAATCCTCTAATAACCCGCCTTTCCATCTTGGCCACGCCCCTCTCCTCTCCCCATTGCCCTCACATCAAAGTGCAAAATGCAAAAAAAAAAAAAAAAAAAAAAAAAAGTGGTGTTGCAAATTAGGGGTGGGCAATAGTATATCGTATACAATATATCATGACAGAAATATCATGATATTAAAAATCCATATTGTGATAATATGGATGTTCTGTCTTAAAAGTAGCCTATTATATTATTTACTGTGAAGCTTTAGGTGTATTTATTGTATAATTGTTTAGTTTGCAGTTTATATGCATGCACTAAATATTCTGCAATATTTTTTGCTGCATTATATTATTTTATGCTATATTATTTATTTTGCCAAATTATGATTATACTGTGGTACTATTATACTATATTCCTGAAATTAATGAATTATTTTTCTTTATAGATTCTTATATCTCCAAGTATATCTTCATCGCAAAAATAACTTGAAATATCGTGATATTATTTTAGAGACATATCGCTCACCCCTATTGCAAATGATTCATCTTTAAAAAAATATTGCAAGTTAAAAAATGTAACAACTTAAGTTTTCTTCTTTGTTTGAAGTATCTGACTATTTTTGCAACTTGTGAAGATTTTGTTTTTCGTGACATTATTTTCTCAGCAGCATTAAAGATCCCAATCTGACTTCATAAAAGTTGTGCCACTCACCCATAAGTGCTAAGAAATGAGGGAAGAGAATAAGCTGTAGGTGTGTGAGGGGTGGGAGATGGCTGCGTGTGGGAGTGATCTTAAAAAGGGGGCAAGAGAAAGAGAGGCAGAATAGAGAGAGAGAGAATATTTGGTCTCTCTTTCTCTCTCTCTTTCTTTCTCTCTCTGATAAAAGGTTAAAGAATTGCCCTCCTCCAGTCTGGACACACACAGACAGGTCATTACTTGGGGAAAGGGCGAGTTTATTAACAGTAAAAGGTTACTCAGCTCAGCACAGCTGACAAATCACTCTATCCATCCATCCGTGGACTCGGGGGGTGATGAGGAGGACAGGCCCTGCTCCCGCACTAAGCAGCCGCACAATCGCCGGCCCTGGATTCAGAAATGCCATAAGAACGAGGAGAAATGCCAAAATGCCAGCCAGCGCACTGACAAGCAGAGAGAACAGAGGAGTGAGAGCGTGGACGAGTCTGCACATACACACACACACGCACGCAGACGCTTAGCGTGCTTAGTCCTGGTGTAACTAGCAGCAGCACACACGGACAAAAGAACAAAATGTTACTGCCCATCAAACTGGCAGATAGACTCCAGGAGCATGGCTGGAGCTCTGTACACCGTGATGGCAGGATGGGTTTCAAAGCTACATTCATACCTGCTTCACCACAAAGCACAGCCAACCTCCACACCGAGACTTCCCACACTGCACCGAGTGAAGCACAATGACCAATCAGCTGCAGAAACAAAACCCTTTCAACACGTTCACAGAAAATGAGCTGCAGCGCTATACAGCCTTTCAAATGAGGGATAAAAAGTGGAGGAATGATTTAACTTTTCCTGTACTAATGCTGAGCTTCACACTGCGGCTAATATACAGTGCTCATTCAAACTATTATGAGCTATTACTAGTTATGAATGGAATCATGATTCTTATAATTTGTTTTTGCAGACTGCAAAAAAAAATCCATAGTCAAACTTTAGGGGAAAAAAAAATAATAATTATAAACTTATTTTAAGCAAAAAAAAAAAAAAAAAACTAAGTAAGTTAACTATTTCTTAGTAAGAATTCTCAAACTAAGCAAATTCTCAAAATATTTGCTCTAAGACTTCAATCAAGTACAAATCCCTGATTTTAGATCTTCAATTTGGACACACGCTGCAGAATAACTTCACTAATGAATGACTGTTTTGCTTATTTTGAGCCAAATTACTTAAAAAATACTTAAAATAGACTGATTAAGGTTGCTGTTCCTAAAAAAGCAAAACAATCTTACACTTACAATGCTTGGTAAGAAAACGACATGAGACATGATTTCACTTGCTTAGATGTATTTTTTTATGGTTTTTACAGTGACTTTCACATATCAGGGATGCACCAAAATGAAATTTTTTGATCGATGCTAAAACAAGTTTCCCCAAGTCTCCCCTATTTTTTTTGTTGTTTTCATATATATCACATAATATATATATCATATTATTCACTTCAACACTGATGATTCTATTTGTAAATTAAATATATTCTTTAAAAAAAAGAATAAAAGGGAAAAATATCTAAGAGAAAATGTTTATAAGCACAGCACTGTACAACAATATGCAAAAGTATTAACTTTCCAAAACAGAAAATAACAATAACTTTAAATCCTAATTCATTAAAAAATATTTCATTCCAATATCACTTTGGGTGCATTTCTATTGGTCAGTTTATCAGTGCTTTCTGACACATAAAACGGCCAACTGTCAGATCCGCATTAAGTCTAAAAAAGCGATTTTGCACAACAATGGCAATATATTTTATATATTCTTCAAGGTTAATTTGTTCATCAGTCTTTTTGGTGAAGGCAATGATCTATCATTATTTATATAATGTGTTTTAAAATGTCACTGGTTAGCAAATCTACCAATAAATTGATGCATCCTTAAGACGGGAACAGATTGTACCTCCTAATGCAAAATACTTAAGTCTCGAAAGTCTTAAAAAAAAAAAAAAAAAAAAAAAGAGATAGTTAACCTTTAAAAAGGAATTCTTGTGTTTTAGGCATCAGGCATTAGCATCGATATCTCAATGTTTGATTCAATAGACTGGAAACCTTGGCCAATTAAGCCATTTTTAATGGATCAGGTATCAGCATTTTAAAGTCTAATCTAGCAGACTAGACTTCTGAAAACACAAACAAAAAAGACAGAGACATTTGGTTGGTGTGTGTGTGTGTGTGTGTGTGTGTGTGTGTGTGTTAAAGACTGTATAGAGACTCTGGAGTGTTCCCCCTCATTCACACTGGCTTCATTTGGTCTGTCAGTTCTTATTCAAGACATTTTAAAGACAAATGAAAACATTAGAACATTGATATTTGCTGCAGAGCGGGATGTCCGATCTCATTCTCCCAGAGCCAGTGTGGTGATGTGTTTTCATTCCAGCAAAGCAGGAGTACGGTGATCAACTGCCCTTTGAGGATAAGACTGGACTCCTCTGTTGAGGAACGTTAGCTACAAGAGCAGAACGGAATTACGTTCTTTACATTAGATTCACATTCTGTATCGACTGCATTTCAAATCCAAATAATAATATAAAAACAAACTTGATATCGGTCAATGGTCGTAACATCTAACCTGACAGGCTCACCAGCACATACGTGACGCATCTGCTTCACCTGAGCTTCATAACCATGTTAACCCTTCAATAAGTGGTAAGAGCAGGCATATGCTGTGTTTAAAGGTTAGTTATGCAGTTATTTCAGGTAGGAAATCCTAAGTGAAAAGCCCCTTCCCCTTCAGTCAGACTTTCTACCCCCGAAAGTCAGGAAAACTTCACCAACCCCAAGTTCAGAATCTATCACTGCTATAATACAAACAGTGCTGTCCAACTTTTATCTGTGGGCATCTGTTTTCATGGTGTTTGGATACGGAGAGGAATTAGTGCAAAATTAAAAACCAAACACTACAGTGAGAAAAAAAAAGTAAATGCAATGCACAAAAAAAATGCTTTTCTGTCAGTAACTTATAAAAAATCTTTGCCAAAATGAAACACAAAACCACTGTTATATTACATTTCACTGCACTTTATTGAAAAACAACACAAGGCGCTTCCACTTAATGAGTTTTTGTGACTGGTGCCTCAGCCCTGCCCCAAATTTAGTAGTGGGATCTGATTGGATAGTAATTACAAATTTTTTTTTCGGCACAAATACCGCGCTGCTCCTAGACGAAATGCAATCCTGTGCATTGTGATCAATCTCATAAGGCATTTCTGTTTGAAGTACCTAGTGGTGAAAAGAAATACAGCTGTGCCTTGATTATATTTCAATGTGTATTTTATTTAATTCTGACACAAATTTAGTGTTTAATTTTCGAACAAAAAATTAATTCTTGTGTATTGTTTTTCAATAAAGAGATCAAGTGCAGTGACATGTAATGTAATGGTGGTTTTGTACTTTTGGCATAAATTCTGCAAGTTACTGTGGAAAAGCAATGCATTTTGTCCATTGTATTTGCATTTTTCCACTGTAATGCTTTCTTTTTTAATCTTGCAGTAATTCCTCTCCATTTTTGGATCCGCAAAATACCGAATAATGAATGCATGGTTATCAACTGGTATTGCTTATAACACTAACCTGGAACTACGTAAACAGTGATAAACTAGGGCATAAACAACGGGACATGTTTTATAGCTTAAAATACCGTTTAAAAGAATGTTGGAATATTGAGTTAGCATAACCAGCTACTTTATGATCAGTGCCCACAGCAGTAGGCTACTTCAAACTGTAACAGTTTCAACATACAGTTTAAATACAACATGATCATAAAACTTTATATATATATATATATATATATATATATATATATTATATATATATATATAATGACAGTAAATTCTCACACAAAATTAGAAGAAAAAAGCTTTTACAAGTGTGAGTGACAAAATATTTCAGAGTGCTATGATAGGGGCGTTAGCATAGAATTAGTTCGAATAGAGTTTTATAGTTCTCTTGTTATTCCACTTGTTTACTCTGACTCAGAGCTAAACCAAAATAGTCTTGGCTATTAATTAAGGAGGTCCTGGGTTCACTGAAGCCCCTTAGACATGTTTTGACACTTACATTATGCAGTTTACAGCCAGCTAAATCAAGCCTAAAATACAGGACCTGGGTGTCATCTTGCCTCCCCCCCCCATCTTTAAAATCACATGTCTGGTGTCATTTAAACTGCAAGAACGGTGTGAACATGAACCTATTTTTACACACACAGCTAAATTTACATTTACAGCAACAGACAGACACTTTCATTCATCGAGAATTAGAGCTGGTACATTATAGTTGCAGAAGGAAGAAATCTTTCAATAGGGCTGACATTGATATGATATGAATTAGGGAAACTTGCCATGATTGGGTAACAAATGTTACATATTTTGCTATACCAGCTGCTTATAACATAAATAATATAAAGTGTGGATATATTCATAAGCAAAAAACAGTTGAATACAGTACCGAAAGGGCTCTACTAGGTCTGTCGTGATAATTATGTTATGTTATTATAATCGACTTATCGTGCGCTAATTTTTAAACTACAGATGACAAAGAAATGGTTCAAAACTAGGTTTACCTTTTAAAAAATGTTCACTCCATCGCCTGCTACATCCTAAAGGATTTACCACCATACAGCTCAGTCAAAAGGCAAGGGGCAAGTTTAAGTTTATTGTTAATACGATGGACCCAAGGTATGTTTTACCTTCACGTAGCTTTTTTTTAGCAGTAAAGCAGTGCCACAACTCAGTGAAACCAAGATTAAAGTGGGAGAAGCTCTGATTAATGCGATACACTAGAATTTTTGTGTGACTCCTGGACCCAGTCGTATATTTAATATTTAAGGTTCTGTATGTTTAATATTTAAGGTTATATTTTGCAAATGTAGAAAAAACGCAATATGGTTAAAAAGTCTGTTTTATTTTAAGGTTACGTTTTAAAGATCAACACAAAATGACATATTTAATTTTGCAAAAAAATTTGATACAGTAAGGAACCTAGAAATATTGTTTTAAATAAATGTTCTGTTTGTCATTTCATCTTCTCAATCACATAATTTAAACAACATTTATACACCAATTAAATCGACATTTTTTTCTGGAATCGAAAATCATTTCTGAATCTAATTGTGACCCAAAAAATGGCCATTATTTTTTATGTTCATATCACCTTATGACTCTCAACCTTGTGTCTACGCGAAGATATTCACACACTGACAGAAGCTGGAACTTGGGTTTAAATAACGCACTAAACGAGTCAGAGAAGAAACTTTGAAGGAGAACATATTATTGTTTTACACAAAACGCTGCAGTTTATTTCTAGCTAAATATATGCTTTATCCCACCGTTTTGAAAGTCACATTAAAACTGTAATTTACATTACATTACATTACATTACATTTGGCAGATGCTTTTGTCCAAAGCAACTTACAATAGTACAAAAATAATAGAAGTTAAAGGTAAAAAAATAGGGCTTAAAGGAGGTCGAAGGGAAATAATAGTATAGAGGAGTGAAGGAGGGGAAGAAGGAAATGAGGTTAGAAGTTAGTATGTTAGTGGTGTTAAGAGAGTAAGTGCTCTTTGAAGAGCTCTGTCGTAATTTGAATTAACTGAATTAATCATGAAAATCGCCCCACATTACCCAGTCCTGTTTCAGCTGGTGTCATAAGTGGGCAAAAATCTGTTTTTCTCAACAAAATTGATTTTTTTTTTTTTTTTTAAGCTTTTCACACGATCTCATTAAGATGACCTACTGTATATCCGACATCTGTCTGACCTGTTCATGCTCTTAAACTGACCCGCTCGCACAGAAGAGCACTCCTTCAAATAAAGTTTCGGTTTCATATCTGTCCGCATCACAGGGGCTGTCAAAAAACCTGCCAGATTGGAAATCTATCAGAATTTAACAGCATGTTTGAACGTTAAATAAAAGGACATAATTAAAACGATCATTAAATCATTTTCCAGTAGTAGTATGTCATGATTAGTCCATTTTTTGCCTCTAACAGAAATGTAGTGCTGGATTGCTGCAGACTTCAATTGCAGTAAGCGGTGCTTTTCAGTCTGAGTAGCACACAGTTATGTTCGATTTCCATCTCTCCAGATTGACTCCAACACATACTAGATTGTGTAATTAAAATAAACATTCCGCTATTTTTGACCTGGTTTCTATTAGTCATTGCATTAGTCTGCGACACACATTGACCGAAGTCTCAAAGCAGGAGAAAACAAGATATACAAATTCAACAAACAGATGAAAAATGAATAGAAAACTGGCTTTTTAGAAAATGATTGCGAGAGAGAGAAAGAGAAAGGTAAAGTGGTGTGGAGTCGATACGGTGCTTTTTGCCCTGTGTATCCAGAGACAGAAGAGGCTTTCTGCTGAAATTTAACACGACAAAAGACCAGAGTATACACCCTGGAGAGAAGTCCGAAAGGACCAGGAACTCACCACTCACCACCTGTGAACATATTCACCAGATAAAACACCTATCTGGTCTCAGTCACATCTATAAATCCCTTAAGACACCTGCCTGGACCATTTCTACACCATGGTATATGGTAAAATGGACTTGACTTAGAATGCATTAAATATGTGGCAACCAAAAATATACTTTCTGTGTTTAGCCAAATAAGGGATAAGACTGAATCATTTGTACTGCACAAAAACTAATTTATTTAAAGTCATATTACACTTGATTTAATGTTTTTTTTGTTTTTTATTGTAAGGAAATGTATAATTAGAACAGCACTACTGAGGCATATTTATGACTAAACTTACATTGTATTACTTGTATGAGATAAACGTATCCACCCCCTGGCATTCCTTTTCACTAGTGAAAGTTGGCAGTCCTACTTCTGAGAATTCATGTTAACAATAGCTTAGGTAAATTTATGATTAGAGCAGCACTGCTGAGGTAAATTAGTTATTAGACCAAAGCTGTTGAGGTAAATTTCTGATCAGAACAGCATTACTGAAGTAAATGCATGATTAGAACAGCACTGCTGAGGTAAATTCATGATAAGAACAGCACTGCTGAGGTAAATAAACGATTAGAACAGCATTGTGGAAGTAAATGCATGATCAGAACAGAACTGCTGATATAAATTCATGATTAGCACAGAACTGCTGAAGTAAATTCATGGGTAAATGTATTATTAGAACAGTACTGCTGAGGTAAATGAATGATTAGAATAGCACTGCTAAAGTAAATTCATAATTAAAACAGCACTGCTGAGGTAAATGAATGATTAGAACCACACTATAGAAGTAAATTCATGATCAGAACAGCACTGCTGAAGTAAATTAATGAATAAAACAGAACTGCTTAGGAAAATTCATGTTCAGAACAGAACTGCTGAGGTAAATTCATGATCAGAACAGCCCTGATGAAGTAAATTCATGATTAGAACAGTATTGCTGAAGTTAATTCAGGATCAGAACAGCACTGTTGAAGTAAATAAAATACTAGAACAGCACTGCTGAGGTAAATCCATGATTACAACAGCACTGCTGATGTAAATAAATGATTAGAACATAATTAATGAAGTCAATTCATGATCAGAACAGCACTGCTCAGGTAAATTCATTATTGAAACAGCACTGCTGATGTAAATTAAGCATTAGAACAGTACTGCTGAGGTAAATAAATGATTAGAACAGAATTATTGAAGTAAATTCATGATTAGAACTGAAGTAAACTCGGAACATGTACTGTGCTTTGTTGGTATGTCTGCTAGGATATTAGAAAGTGCAATGAATATTATTAAATCCCAGATTTGTAATTTTTACAATGGTGAAACATTGGTTAATATAATGAAAGCCTGTGAACAGCTTTGCCTTCAGCCAAATGTTTCATTTTGTTCAATTTCAGCCCAAAAAAATAATTCATCATTCCTACAGCCCTAGATTTTAGACTTTTTAGACATTTTCCAGCATTTTAAATTCAGGTCTACTGCCTCCTACTATTCACTGCACTCTTTAACAGCATCTACCTCTCTCTTAATACGTGTGACTGCATATAATGGTGACTAGAGGCTGCTCACTGTCACCTGTACAAGAATGATGAGAACTCCTGCTGGGCTCCAGGCCTCCTGCGCGCATCACAGAAAGTGACGCAAAACTGAAATGAGGGAGGATGGCAGTCATGCTTATGTAGACATGTGATGGAATAATGAAGTGATAGATCAGTGCTGAAACCACTTCTCACTTCACGTAATGAAAACTACAGTTATGAAAGTTTTACATTTATACCTCTAGCCAGGCAAGACTCGACACCAGTTAATGAAGCTGAAACAGTGGGAAGGAGAGGTGTAAGATATGAAAATGACAAATAGACACTGAAATAACAATTCATGAAAGTTCATAAAGAAGTTGTGCCTGGGTGTCTGTCTTCTGACAAATTATATCAGTAACTCGTAGAACGTCTTAAACCCTCCTATTAGGTTCATTTGTCAGGAACTGCAATGGTGTTCCGGGGATAATTTGTGCCAGTGCATGTTTGATTATCCAAAATATGTCCGAAACCCAAATAAAAAAAATCCTTATAAGCAGTGTAAGTATTTTTTACTAACTCCATTTCTAAATATTCTATTAATATTTAGTGCAATAGTGTTCCTTACCTCTAACAGGTAGTGGTTCAATTAGGATAATTCACTTGTTTTTCATTTTTAAAAAATGCAAGTTTAAACTTATTTGTAATGTTTCACTACTTTATTACTTTTAAAAGACCAACATATAAAACAATAGTTTTACATAACATTAAAATATATCATTGCAATTTTATTTTAGTTTTAGTTTTTGCAGGGGGTGAGTAAAAATGTGAGATGAACAATTTTCATATTATATGTTGATTACACTAATTAAAGCAAGCAGAGGTTTCATATTGAAAAAAAATACTTTTAACAATTTTCCTAGATCTTCAAACTTCAAATCGGGTCAATTTGACCCGGAACATAACAGGAGGGATAAACACATATTAAAATACACAAGTTTCAGAAATGGACACTTGAAACATGTTTTTCTGAAGTCATCTAGACTATGAAAACAACAAAAAAATATATACTTATAATTATTAGGTGCTCTTATCTTGGATTCCGTTAACTTGCTTCTGATGAACTTATCCTATACAACAGAGAAAACTCTTGGTCTTCCTTTTCATGGGCCAGTCCTGATGAGTGCCAGTTTTATCATCATAACTTTTTTCATGGTCTTTTTGACTGCACTTAAGGGTACTTTCAAAGTTCTTGATTTTTTTTTTTTTATAAGTATTTTTTCTTTACTTGAGTTGAGTAGTTTTTGCCATAATATGGATTAAAACATTACCATCATTACTATCATACATTACTATATAACCATAGTTTTAATATGACTGGTTGTGGTTTGCACTTATTGTTTGCACTATATAAGACCTAGAAATGTTTTATTTTTATTTTTTATTCTTATTTCTATTTCTTATAAAATCAATATGTGAGAGAAACCAGTCTGTTAAGTTTGCGTTATATGATTTTGTCAAATAAAACTCTAGTTTTCAAGCCATTTTTCATTTTTGACGTTTTTCTTTAAAATTTTATTTTTAAATCTCGACTCATTTTCGTGAACCCAGTATTGTGTCTCGTCTCGTGATATTAGTGTCTCGTCACACCCCTTTAAACTAGTCATCAAGAAGAAATTCAAGCCTACCAAGATAATCTTTAAACTAAGATCTATTATTGGACTAAACCAAACACCTCAGTACCTGTTTGTTAGCCTTTGTCGTTTCTGTATGCATGCTTAAAATTGTGTAAATGAAGCCATAACTCTATCAACTCATAACTATAGCTTGTACTATACACTTTAAATTGTCTGGTCATAATAAGATAATAAGGCAGGTTTAGATTTAGATGTACAGTTTGTTTACTAGGATTAAATTTAAGCTTGTTTTGGAAAATTTAGCACAGTTTGGACACCTGCCCAGCCTAATTTTCTCCTGAAATCAAGGGGATTAAGAGGAAATGCGTCCAGTCTTAGCTGCAGTGAGAGCCTCTACTCCTCTGGGAAGGCTTTACGCTATATATTGGAACATTTCTGTGATATGATTGCGTTCAGTTACAAGAGCACTAGTGAGGCAAGGCTCTGATGTGGGATGATTAGTTCTGGATCTTCGCCACACTGCAACTCATCTCAAAAGATAGTGGATGATGGAGTGCCATCCCTTTAAAGACACGACACCACTGCTTCACAGCTCAGTGCTGGCGGGGGGCATTACATTTCTCTATCAGGTTCAGGTGCCTGGCATGGTGACCTTATACTCTACTGGTTTGATGTAGGAATAAACCAAAATGAAAATAAAGTTTAAATGAAACTAAAACTGAACATCTGGCAAAAAGTTTACATTTATTGTGCACCTTTTCATCATTGAATAAATTAATCCCTTAACAGGCCAGGAATTGTCAATTGTCTGCCTGACATTACACCACTAAATTTTGACAATGTCTATTCAAACATTAAATAAAACACTTTTTATGTTTGATAAGGAAAATAATTGAAAAGCTTAGTTGAAATTGTAATAGAAAGTATAGAAAAACAGTCAAGTTAATCTAAAATATAATTAATAAAATCATAAAATTGACTCTTTTCTGAACTTTATTTTGAAATCAAGACAAAGCCTGAATACAAAGCAAACAGTTAATATTCTCCAAACCTTTTAGATACATTATGGTTGTCTAGTTTTTAAACCTGCAGAATTTGGGTTAATTCTGGAATTTTCCAGGTCAGTATTAATAATCTTTTCACTTATCCAAACAAAAAAAGTGTTTCTATTACCATTTTCTGACTCTGGATATTTGGGGCACCCCTAGTTTAATGAATCTACAATTATCCATTACACCATTAATTACCATTAATACTTGATTCATTACACCACTGATTAGAAAGAAGATTTTAAGCCAAGCCCTTTCATCCAATATCCAATTATGGTAGCATAGAAGGATGAATTCGAATACAAATAAAGCTAAACTTTCTGCTCCAATTCAGTCAAATGCTGTGCAGCTGATAAGGCGTAACATAAACCAAACACATACCATAATAACTCGATATAATACAACATATATTGTGCATATTCTTAATGTTAATAACTAAAAATTACAGTGATCAAAAATAAATAGATCAATATCATACCAAACAACAGAACTTACCCAATCTAACCAGCACAGTGCAATCTATCGGTTACAAAATAGCTGATTTTGCTAAAATATACATTTTTGTTATACTCTATAAACTACAGACAACATTAATATTGTCATTTAGAGAATTTATTTGTAGAAAAGAAAAAAAATGGCTGAAATATTTCAGACCTCAAATAAAGCAAAGAAAACAAGTTCATATTCATAAAGTTTTAAGAATTCAGAAATCAACATTTGGTGGAATAACCCTGTTTTTTAGTCACAGTTTTCATCTATCTTGGCCTGTTCTCCTCCACCAGTCTTACATACTGCCTTTGGATAAATTAATGTCACTCCTGGTGCAAAAATTCAAGGAGTTTCTCTTCCTCTTGATTATGTTCCTGAGTTTTGAATTTGGTAAAATCAAAGAAACTCATCATTTTTAATTGATAATAACAGGAGGGCTAAATGGTAGATTTAGTCACCTGACCTTAACAAAATTAAGCAGACAGAAAAACCTTCAAACAAGCAGTAATAGCGACTAAGAAAGTGATCACACTTAAATCTATAAAACAGTCTCATATTACCTGGCTACATACATTGCTACAATGCAAAGCAATCATCTTCCCTAATTACTCCCATGTGGTGGCTGCCCACACCGTATAGATCTAGACCACTATAGCTGTGGCTCCAAGCTTTTCAACACTATAGATCTACAAACCTGTTTAACACCACTTGAGTATGAATGTGTAATTTGAGCCTCCTGTATATATTGCTGTATAATAGGAGCTCAATGCTTCTGCTGTAAACATTTAAACCTAACCATTTATAGAGAATGGCCTTTTATGTAAGGTATATTCCTCCTCATTACTACACTAGGACTTTGCTTGTTAGTAAAAAATGTTAAAAAAGTGAGTTTATGCAAACGCTTGATGTACAATTCCAAAAGCTAGAATTTATCTCACCTCGTTTGGCTTTTGCTTGTCTCACACGCCACACGGTTTTGTGTATCTCAAAGTTGTAGTTGGCAGGCAGGACACTGATAGCATCTTGAAGTTCTGGGTCTTTGAGGATTTCTTCAGGAATCTGATTGGCAACCCTCCTTACACTCCGCACTAATCCAGAAAAAAACAGAAACAGGCTACAGTCAGACTACAGATACAATATACAGGCTTTCAGTATTATAGTTGTACGATAATACATATTACAGCACACATTTCACTGTAGTGGGCATTTTGTATTGTGGCAGATTCTGCTTTGTGATTTTTACTTCATAATCCTTTTTAACAGGATTTTTCACACTCTCTAACCAAAATCTGTAGTGAAATGTACAGTTGGATCAGTGTACTTTAAGCACTGATGATATCCTTGATATGCTTATTAAAGCATATTGTTGATATAATAAGAAACAGTTCAAGAATAAATATTATTTTAGGAATTAAAAAAAAAACATTTTCACAATTCTCAATATTCATTTTAATATTTGATACACAGCTCAAATAGCAAAAATAATGCTACCCAAATATGACATTACAGAATTAGTACAATCTATCTCAATTCAAAAAAATATTTTGCCAAACCTAATTGCAGAGCATTTAGCTCAAGCCTACCCTGTTTAAAAGTTTTTATTATTTGCTTTTGCTCAACCCTCAAATAATAATAAGAAAAAAAAACAAAAAACTGCAATGGTGTTGCAGGTTTATTTATTTATCTTCCATAATCCTAGAGACGTAGTTTAGTAGATCTATCAATATGTGGTATGGTTAAAAATACAGTCAGAAGTTTGGAAACAGCTCAAATTCAGTGCATTAAAGGGTTACAGTAAAGTCAACCAAACTATAAAAAAAATATGAAATCATTTAGTAAACAGAAGCTTTGAACAAAGCAGAATATGTTTTATGTTTTAGATTCTTTTTAGATTTAGAAGTAGCACCTCCTGCTTAGATAGATACAGCTTTGCACATATGCATAGATATATATATATATATATATATATTTTTTTTTTTATCAGTCAGCTTTATGAGGTAAAGTTAACTTGTCAAGAGTTAATGACTTGAATTTTTACCCTCTTAATGTGTTTGAGAGAATCATTTGTAAAGTTGTGAAGAGGCAGAGTTTGTATATAGTGAATAACTCTATTTAGGTAACAATTTAACCCATGCTACGACAAGAACTACTCAAATAAGTAAAGTTGAAAGATAAAATTACTTTAAGAAATGAAGGTTAGCCAGGCCGAAAATTACTTTTTTAAGAACTTAGAAAGTTTTCTAAAATGCAGTCACAAAAACCATCAAAAATGTTATGATGGAACTGGCTCTCATTTGGAATGCCCCAGGAGAGGAAGAGAAAGTTTTACCTCTGTTTCACAGGATAAGTTAATCAGAGTTACCAGCATCAGAAACCACATGTTAACAGCATCCCAGGCAAGAGCCAATTAAATGCATCACACAGAGTATTTTGGGTTGTTTAACAAATTTCCCCTTGTCTGAATCACGTTAGTATTAATTAATTTACTATGTAGGAAAAAAAATAAAAATATTGCCTGAGAAGAACAATTGGCCTGTTTTTTTTTTTTTTTTTTCAATTCAAGTCATTCCTTAGGTAAGAATAGAATACTATAATCTAGTTTGACATGTAGACAGTATATAAATACTGAACTTACAGCTGCTACAAGCTCTAGAGAGATTTATACAGTAATATATAGTATTGGTTTGGCTCTGTAGTTCTAAACGTGCTCAACACTTCTGGGGAAAACATAGCTGCACTTTTAGCTACCAAACAAATAAAAAAACTCTTCAGAGTCAACATGGCAAACGTGTGCACTGTTGTAACCTACAGAAAATGAGCATTATTGTGCTGCATTTATATGAAACAACGTTAACAGTTCCAGGGAAACAGCGAGGCGCTTCAAAAACATCATTAACAAACCATTCACGAACTTATTAGCTACTAAAAGCTACATATTGTGTTTGTTTTTATCACTAAACGACTAAAGACAGCTGATCACGTTTCCATCCTCTCTTTAGTCACAGCTAAATATGACCGAGCCCAGCGCTAACGCCGCTCTGCAGACTCAATAACACACAGTAAACAGTAACAAAGCTCTCCGCTTAAACACGCTGTCCCTCAATATCAATAAAACACGCGTTATTTTTACCTGCGGGCTTTTTATTCACAACTTCCACCTCTCCAGTGGGCGCCGCCATCTTTCCGCAAACAACTGCACGTGGGGGAAGAAAGGCATCACCAATTGAGCACAGAGCGCATGCTCAGTGAGCGCCCAGAACATCGATTATATCTAGTACTGCAACTAAACCAATGCCTGTATATCACATTCAGACCATGAATTTTCTTTATTTTTAAACGTTTTATTGCACTTAACACTATCTGTGAGCTGTTGTCTATCAGAATAGACAATGAACCAGCCAATGAACAAGTCTATAAACCAATGAAACAGTAGCTTGGCATTGCTCACTGCATTGGAACAGTAGTACATGAGCCATTGAGGCAAATAAAAGCTATTTTTTACTAATTTAATGTGATTTAGAACACCTTTTAATCATGTTTTTACTGTTTAGGAATGGTTATGAAATAAAAATAATTAGCACAGGTTTTTCTGAGCATCACAAACATTAAACAGCTTCCTTACATTATTTCTCAATCGTATTATTATCTTTAATTCAGATCTAAAAGGGATATAAAGTCATGAGCTGAAAAGTATGTACATTATAGATTGATATTTTTATCTCTTAGAGAAAAGCTTGTTCTGTTTACTTCCTTATAACTTTTGTATTTATAATAAAATTAGAACAGTACAAAAAAATCTGCATAATATCTATCTAATTATAATCTTGCCACATTTATAGATAAATATGTTAGATCAAAACAAAAAAAAAAGTTTATTTTGCTCCAAACATCCAGACAAAAATAGAATGTTTATTTTTGAATGGTCTTTTTTTTTTTAGAATATTTTGAAAAGCACTAGCTGAATATTTTTCGAATAAACCATAAAAATTAAAGGGTAGATATTAAAATGTCTGTTTGTTTATTCATGTGCTCTCTCTTTTTTTCTCTCTCTCCTTTACTCTACCTTCTGAGCTCCCTCGGTTCTGATTATATAACAGTCTACAGGTGTGTTTGGCTGAGCTGATCTAAACTGTGTTCTGATTGGTTGAATTGGAATTAGATGATGGGATAAAATCAAGATGGCCGACTACCTCTGTGCTCCTCCTTTTACCTTGTTGCTGCTGAACCAGCAAGAAATTTGTAATGGAGTAGTGTGGCCTGCTTGTTGTGTGTTTCTAAACGTTTGTGATTCTGAACTGTTTCTCTCCAGTGGTATGTAAAATATTTTAAATCGTTTAGCTTGGAAACTGTAGGGGGTGTAGCTTAGTTCTTTTGGGGTTTTGTCTGTTTTTTTCTATTTTCTTTTTTGTTTTCTTAATAATGTTAGTTTGGGGAGGAATGGTTTTGTATTATTTTGGGCTGAGACCATCGCTTAAGTCTTGTGCTTTTGTAATGTTAAAATAAAAGTTCTGAGGTTGGTATCTTTGTGTCTGTGTTTGGTCTGGTGGGTTGAAGGTTTGGGGGAGGGTTGTGGGCTAACCCTAGATGGGCTGTCACAGTCTTTCTTTTACTTTGAATCTGATTTAACAATCCTCTTTGGGCAAGACTATCTGCACAAATTATAATTGGCTGAAGGTAAGGCCTTTTTAATGTATTTCTTGTTGAATTTTATGTTTAAGTCTCTAAACTGCCTTAGCAACAAGAAAGCTGTGTCTGCTATAAAGTAGATGAAGGAGTTGCTTAATTTAATATTTAATTCACATTTTAGTGTAAATAAATATATAATTTGGAACTTAAAAATAAATGGATAGATTGAGTAGCAGTTTTTTTTTTTTTTTATTAAATAAAATCTGCATTGTAGATTAATACTGAAGTCATACAGACTATGAGGGGACACACAAGGAATAATGTAGTAACTTGTGTTAAGTGTTAAACCAACCAAAATACTCAAGCATTTAGGTGCTCTTATCTGGGCTGCTGTTAGCTTGCAGTTTCTAAGCCTGGTAATGCTGATAAACTTATCCTGTAAAACAGGGGAATCTCTTGCTCTTCCTTTCCTGATGAGGACCAATTTTCTCAATGTTTTTGATGGTCTTTATGACTGCATTGAATATTTATTTAAAGTTCTTAAATATTTTCTGAATTCTGTTTTTTTTTCTTTCTTTTTTTTTTTTTAACTCTGTACAACTGATGCTCTCTAATATTAAGAGGCAAGAAATTCAAAGAATTATCTAATGAGTTCAGCACTGCTGTTAACTGAAAGCAATTCCAGGTTACTCTCTCATAAACCTGACTGAGAAAATCCAGCCAAGTTGTGCAAAACTGTCATCTAATCAAGAGGTGCTACTTTGTAGAATCTAAACTATAAACCATATTTTGGTTTGTTTAACATGTTTTTGTTCTGTATTACTGAAAATACGTCCTTTTATTTTTCTTTTGAGGCATCAAAAGAAAAGTAACTAACTTAAAGTTTATATACAGAGCTATAAAATTACCCTTTAACGGTTTAATAAGCCCCTGCACGATCTGAATAGTCTGTCCATTTTACTGATTTGGAGTAAATACTTTTTAATAAATGCTTTTTGTTACTGTGTTGATGGCAGCACTGTACTGTTCACTCTGAGTTTGGAAGTTCATTATTTTTTTTATGGTGGAAGGATGCCAGAAAGAAAAGAATAGAGCCCAACAAACTTCAATTCCTGTGGTGACAGATGCTTTAGGGGCTCAGACATTCTGCTGCGGTTTGAGTGCTTTTTTTTGTTTGTTTGTTTTGCTGTGTTTTTGTTTTTGTTTGACTTTCTGATATTTTTACACTTCGACTTAAACTGTTGAGTCACTGTGTACAGACCCGGCTTTGTATGAGACATTCAGTATATTCATATTCAGTTAGTCTGTATTGCGAAAACAAAGTATAATACATTTATTAATGAGTGCAATTCAGAGATCTTAGTATGGTCATGTCTTAATAAAATGTATTCTGGGCAGGGAGGCCATAATTGAGGAAAATATTAAAATAAAATATTAATCAAAACCTTTAATGAAACTATATCATAGCTGTCTAAAACAGCAGAGATCAGAGGAACACACACAGGGCCATGTGCAGGGGAGCACGTGTGGGGGGAAAAACACAGGCAAGGAAAAAGATGACCAGAAAAGATATGGAACAGGACGAGAACATGACAGAATTTATATTGGTGCATTTATCAAGAAAGTTCCATCCTGTTTTGTGCTCCTCTGTGTTTTATTTAATCTTCTCTGCACGTGCTCTGTGTGTATCCCATGTCTCTGCCCCTGTTTTGCACACCTGTTTGTAACTCCGCCCCCTTGTTACCTGGTCCCAGGTGTTCCCTGTTTCCTGTCCACATCTGTGTGTTTAAATAGTGTCCTTGTATCTGTTTTTGCTGTCCGTGTTTGTACATCGTGCCGTCATTTAAGTTACGTGTTCTGTTGGTTTGTTCTATTCTTTTGCACTTCTCTTTTTTTTTTTTTGCTTCTTTCATTTTTGTTTTTGTTTAAATCACTCGCAAGTGGGTCCTCTCCATGTCTCCTTCATGCTCCATAACTAACGCTTAGTAAAGGAATATTTTGGTTTTTTTTATTTGGTAAACAAAACCTCTATAAATATGTAAAATAAAATATATCAAATATTTTTTCATTGGACAGCAACAATATGCTGAAAACTATATGCTTACCTTTAAAATGCCACAAATGTGCGGACTTATTTATAAATGAGAACTTAAAAGGCATACAACACAAAGGCACAGTGAGGCATCCCTTTAGAAAATTGCTTAATTCTAACGTACAGTAGGTTTGCTGACTGGCAGAGATGGCACAATCAGGCTGACTTACATTAAACACTTCCTTTATTAACATCTCAACTGCATAGTGACTCAAAATATGCTCCGATACTTGATTTTTAATGTCACAATTAGTCTGTATATTGAGAAAACGGGCTGTATCATCTGTTAATAGTATAATACAGCCCTTCATTTGTGTGAAACAGAGGTCTTGGTGTAGTTCTATTCTCATTAGGTTGTGTTATGAGCAGGAATAATGCTAGAATATATGAAGGCACTCTGAGGCCTTGATTGAGAAAAGCAGATATAATTGCTTCATTGTATGCTACCATTAAGATGTCATTTTAATTGACTGGTTCTTTTGTCATTCGCGGACTACCTTACTCAAATTATGAATAAGAGTCTTTAATGTTGCCAGTGACTCTTTACCTCCTTCTGCGCTGCTGCTGCTGCATGGTGAGAACGTGGCTGTGAATGGAGAGGCAAGTGATAAAAAATGAGTCATTTGTCTCCTCTTCAGACTGCAGCAGGCCTTCTAGGTCCACAGCACGCCACAGCGTGGAGCCTGCTTACGAGGCTTTTATATGTAGCCTGCCTATTGCTGTTTTTCTAAAAAACCCTGTTCAAACCTTTATATTTAAACTAGCCTGCTGCACTGGGGCTCCTGAGTAGAGCTTTAAACTCAAATCAGATGTGTTAGAGGTGCCAGGAACACTATGATATGGTGAAACTACGTTTAAAGTTGGGAAAATGGAATAAAGCTGACAATAGAATATACAGTATCTGTTCAAAGTTTGGACACCCTTTTTTATTTAGTGTGTATTCTTTCTTTTTATGATTTATTTACATTGTAAATTTAATATTAAAGAAACTACAATATGTACTATACTTTTAGAGTCTTCTAAGTAGCCTAATTTACCTTTGATGACAGATCTGCACACTCTTGGGCTTCATGAGGTAGAGTCACTTGGAATAGTTTTCTTAGCATATTTGAAGGAGTTCCTGGAGGTGCTGAACAATAGTTGCTGCTTTTCCTACTAGGTTTAGGGATTCTGAAGGTAAAATACTTTTTTGTTTACTGTTTACTATGTAATTCTTATGCGTCTCTCAATTGTTTTCATTTCTTTAATATTAATCTACAATGTAAAAAAAAGAAAGAAATAAAGAAGAACTGTCACATTCTCGTCCTGTTCTGTGTCTTTCCTGTCTCTCTCTCTATTTGTTTCCTGCCCTCCTGTCTGTTTATTTACCTTCTCCTCCATGCCTTTGTGTTTTTCCCCACATGCTCCCCTGCACATGGCCCTGTGTGTTCCTCTGCCTCTCTGCCCCAGTCCTGTGTTCCCCTGATGTCTATCTGTAGCTCCACCCCCTCGTTACCTGTCCCCAGGTGTTTCCTGTTGCTGGTGTACCTCCAGCCCCTTTGTTTCTGTGTTCCCTTGTCAGTTCTGGTGAATGTTTAATGATTGTAATGTTGCACGCTAAGTGGTTGCTGGTTAGCTGTTATCATATCCCAGGTGGTTGCTATGGTGTCCCAGATGGGTGCTTTGGTACCTTTCATGGTTGGTTGGAGGTTTCTAGTATATTTGCGCTAGGTACATAAGAAGAGTGCACAAAAACCTAAACATGGAAATGGTGCAGAATCTTTCTTCTCATAAATGCTCTTTATTTATGCTAAATTCAGTTGTTTAAATCCCATGTTCTCAGTGTGGTCTCAGATTTTTCAAACCTTTCTATTTAAACAGACCAGTCTGACTTTGAAAGAGTTGTGGAGTAACTTTCAGACAGAGGTCTGAGACTGGGTGGATGAATGGGTCTCCCAGTGGTACTGTGCCACCTTTAGAACCATCCTGGAGTGACCTTGGATGCAACCATCCATCAAACACCAAGACAGGGGATGAGAGAAAACCATTATTAGGTTTTATTAATTACTTTGATAGTCCCATAAAAGTCTAATATGCAGAATATTCAGCAAAACAAATCTGAATTTTACTTTCTGAGGCGACATTTCCAAGAATATTAGTTTGTTAGTATGTATGTATTTATTAATTTTTTTTATTTATTTTTTTTAAATATTTTTTACTTCCCATTTCTTCTCCATATTTCAGGCTTAGACCACTCACTAGGACTCTCCTTATTCCTTTCAAAGCTCTTGTTACTAGAAAGATAAAGACCAGAATATGTCGTCTCTTGAAAGACATATTTTGATTCTGTCAAGATTTCAAAATGGGTTTTAAAACGTTATTTTTTTAACCTTTTTAAACGTTCTGGTAAGGTCGTTGCAACATCACTTTGGAAATGTTACTTTAAATGTTTCACCACCAAAAGAAAGGTCTCACACACTAATATTTTATTGGACTGCCTTATTTCAATTTTGGTTTAATTTTTCACCAAGATCTTGCAGCAGCATTGAGTCTGACCACTGCACAGAGCCTTCTCCATCCAGCACATCCCAAAGATTCTCAATGAGGTTAAGGTCTGGACTCTGTGGTGAACAATCCATGTGTAAAAAAAAAAATGATGATCTCATTCTCCCTGAATCACTCTTTCACAATTCCAGTCCCATGAATCCTGGTATTGTCATCTTGGAATATGAAGAAAAAAATCCATTGATGGAATAACCTGGTCTATATTCAGTATATTCAGGTAGTCAACTGACCTCATTCTTTCAGCACATACTGTTGCTGAACCTAAACCTGCAGACCAACTGCAGCAACAACCCCACATCATTTACTTAGTTAAATCCAGGCAAAGTGTTTAGTAGTAGTAGTAGCAAGATTATTTTGTATGGCCTGGCAGATCTAAGATTTTGAAAGGTAAGTAACAAAACCTTTTGTTTTTAAGAAATGCTCATGCGGTTCTTATTACTGCCAATGTCAGTTTGAAGGACAAGCAATTATGAAAACAATTTCTGCTTTCTAATGAACACCAGGGACACTGTTGACTGAAGATAATGCATGCGATAAAGAGCAAGGCCTCATCACAAACCCACTGATTCAGATCTGCTTCACAAACCGACGGCAAATTTACTATATAGACTAAAATATCGGAATGTATGTATCAGAAATAAAGCTGAATGCTAAACAGAGCTTTCTCTTATACAAATTCAAGCTGCTGTAGCAGCAACAGACTGACTGAGCCAGAATGCAAAAACTGAAAGGGGCCGAATCTAAAAGAACATTTTTGATGTGTCTCCAAGTTGGCTGAATGAATAATCCATATGTGAAACTCCACCGAAAAGAGAAAATGAAATTATGCCCAGTAATGCATAATAATATGCTCCGGCTACAATCGCTCTGACAATTGTTTTCGTAAAACCCCAGGGAAGGCCCAGAGAACTTCAGCAGCACGTCTCATGCAGTCTCGCCGGGAATATTAGTGCAATATTAAAGAGCAAAACGTTCTGGGAACATTATGAATCTCATGGGAAGACGATGATGATGACTGAAAAGTTTTCCTTGCAAACTTAAAACAGAGCTTCTGTACGACAATAAAAAAGATGTATTCTCTTAAAAATCATATTCCACAATTACAGATCACAGAGATCTGTAAGTTCACAAACCACCAAGAAGTTTCAAAAACTTTAATGGGTTTTTTTGTTTTTTTGTTTCCAAAACATTTCAAATCACTTGCATTCAGGCAAGCCCTGCCCACAGTGCTAAAACTGACCAGTACTGTATTTATTATGCTGAGTATAAACTGCCAACCACTCCTGCAGCAGGAGTATGAAGTACAGTCTGACTATACCATTCCATCTCCACTTTTCTTTACTATTCTAATTTTAAAAGTATAAAAACTAATCCTTAAAAGGATTTAGTCTGCCAGACCTAAACCGCACTATATTATTATTGCTGTCTTCCTCACAAAATTTGTATAAACTACTAACCAATCTTAGAGCAGGTGTATGAACAATCAGCCAATCTTAGAGCAGCTGTATAAACTATTAGCCAATCTAAAAGCATGTGTATAAACTATTAGCCAACCCTAGAGCAGCTGTATAAACTACTAGCCAATCTTAGAGCAGCTGTATGAAACTACTGCTCAACCCTAGAACAGCTGTATAAACTACTAGCCAACCCCAGAACAGCTGTTTAAAAAAACTACTAACCAACCCGAGAGCAGCTGTATAAACTACTAGCCATATGAATTATCAGGCAGCCCCAGAGGAGCTGTATAAACTACTGGTCAACCATAGAGAAGCTGTATAAACTACTAGCCAACCTTAGAGGAGCTGTATAAACTACTGGCCAACCCTAGAGCAGCTGTATAAACTACTGGCCAACCCTAGAGCAGCTGTATAAACTACTGGCCAACCCTAGAGCAGCTGTATAAACTAGCCAACCTCAGAGCAGCTGTATAAACTACTAGCCAACCCAAGAGCAACTGTATAAACTACTAGCCAACCTCAAAACAGCTGTATAAACTACTGGTCAACCCCAGAGCAGCTGTATAAACTACTAGCCGACCTCAGAGCAGCTGTATAAACTACTGATCAACCCTAGAGCAGCTGTATAAACTACTGGTCAACACTAGAGCAGCTGTATAAGCTACTGCTCAACCCCAGAGCAGCTGTATAAACTACTGGTCAACCCCAGAGCAGCTGTATAAACTACTGGTCAACACTAGAGCAGCTGTATAAACTACTAGCCAACCTCAGAGCAGCTGTATAAACTACTGGTCAACACTAGAGCAACTGCATAAACTACTAGCCAACCCCAGAGCAGTTGTATAAACTACTAGCCAACCCCAGAGCAGTTGTATAAACTACAGGCCAGGAATATGAACTACTACCTAAACATAGAGCAAAAGCATGAACTATTAACTTTAACTATAGTCATAGAGCAATAGTATAAACAAGAACGATGTCTAGACCAGGAGTATGAACTACCACCCAACCAACAGCTTTAAGAAATATTAACCAATCACAGAGCAGTTTAAGCCACTTCTAGCAAATGTTAGTAAAAGGCTACTAATCACAGATCAGTATTAAGAACTACTAGCCAATCATAAATCTGGATTTCTACCCAGTCATTGCGCTGTATTATAAAATAACAGCCAATCGAGAGCAGTTTTATGATCTAACGTCCAGCCCAAGCCCAGGAGAGCAGTGTGTTTGTGTGTGCGTGTGTGTGTGTGTGTTTGAATAATATTCAATCCGAGAGAAGGGGGCGTGGGTTTTCCTGAAAACGGGTGTGTTAAAAAAACACACTCCCACTCTCACACTTTTCCGCTCCTCCAACTACTGAGGCAGCGCGCGCAGAGCGATGGACCCCGGTCTGAGCTCCGACTCTCACCACCTCCCCTCTACTCCCTTTACCCCCAGCCAGCTCCAGCCCTGAGAGCCAGATAGCCCCGAGAGCCCTGAGAGCCCGGCTCCGGCTTCTACTGAGGTAAGTCTGAAGCTAAGTGGACCTATAGCGGACCGCGCGCGCTCCTGAGTGCTGGATGTGAAAGCTGGAAGCGGACGGTGGACTGCAGAAATGTGTCTGATGCCCGGAATGCGCTCGCGGAGAGAATGAGAGCAGACTGACTACACCACCTCTTGTAGATCCTTCATCCTCATCTTCTTCTTCATCTTCATCATACACTCCGTTCAGATCCAGCCAAGTCCAACTCTCTCTCTCTCTCTCTGTGTCTCTGAGAGCGCCGGACTCCCTCAGCATCAGGACCACCAGCATCAGCATCAGAACCACCAGCAGCCCGAGACCACTGAATAGAGAGAGAGAGCGAGAGAGAGAGAGAGAAGCAGCGCTGTGGGCTATTTTGCGCGTATCTCGCTCGTATCTCAACCCACCACGGTGAGGAGGATCGTTGGGAGAGCACGTTGGAGACTGGAGTAGGAGAATAGATGAACCCCAGCAGCGGGGCGTGAGAGGAGGACCCAACCAACACTTTTCAACATGTTCAAACGGGGTAAGTCTCAGATCTAACGCTTTTTTTTTATAACTCGCTGTTTTGCGCTGCGGTTTTATCTTGTGATCTTCTTCATCTTCATCTGTTCTGACCTGAATCTTCTGAAGTTGCTGGGAACTGTGTTGAAGGAAGGGTTTGGCTGAGGAGAGTATATAGCTATAGCTAGAAAGCCTGTATGGATGGATATGGACCCTGTTAGAGCTGGTTGATTGATGGAGCTATAGTTGAGCTCGTGAGTTTGGTCTTCTTTGGGAATAGTATAATAATAATAAAATGAATCAAATAGAACAAAATAAATAAATAAATAAAAATCACACTTTGAGGAGATTATTATTATTATTATTTATTTTTTTTCATCCAATGAAGCTTTGTCTTTGCTGCCATTTATATATAATAAATAAATAAATAAAAAACACATAAAAAAAAGTAAAATACTAAGCATGTATTTATTACAACATTTTTTAAGGTAAAAGTTTTTTTTTTTAGATAAAAATGACAAATAACATTTATGTAATTATGACAAGCTATCTTTTTCCCATAGTACGACATACTTGCAACAAAACATTCTAAGTCTCTCTATGACACGATATCGTATTATTACAATAATACGAGATATACTATAGCTCTAAAGCTGTCTCATAATCAAGATAATCAAGATAATCAAAATCATCATTTTTTAATTAAAACATATGCTTTTTTAACGTTTTATCACATGACATGGCAGCAGCAATAGCTTTTCCTCCATAAGAATCATTTGTAAGATGATAATGATGAAGAGGAGGATGATGATGATGATGAGGAAGAGATAGATCTTGGACATATTGATGAAGATGTGTATGCATCCTCCTCACGATATAAAAGCTTTAGAACTTCTCCCAGTCTTTTTAGACCAGTTCCAGTTCAGTCCAGCTCAGTGTTTCTGTGGTATCCAGCTGTTATTTGTGCTCCAGTGGCGGCGGATTGTTGGAGTGCTGTGTGGTGATGTGCTGGACGAGCTCGTGCTGCGCGAGCGTGGATGAAATATTCAATCACATAACGAAATATTACTCTTTAAGATATTCACGGTGGGTGCCGCAGTGCAGCTGAAGCTGAAGCATCTGACTCGTCCTGTGCTGGTTGGAACGTGTTGTGCTGTCTGAAGAAGCTCCTGGCTACTAGTTACCTGCTTTTACCTGAACTGGGAACAGTAATAAAGCTGAGGATGAATGAAGACGGTGTGTGTGTGCGTGTGGATCGGCTGGTTAGGTTGTTGCCATTTAGCCTAATACACTGAACGCACGTGTAGGCGGGCGCGTGCATGCAGCCAAATGAACTAAACTGGAGTTATTTGTATAGGAAGTAGGCTAGTGTGCGTAAAAAAAAGGATAAAAAGGTAGCTGGACTCTGGATTCTCACGTTTCAGTGCTTTTCAGCCACTAGCCTTAAGTTATGATGGGACAGCCTAGGCTATATTATCAATAATATTACAGGGATTTAATCTCTGAATCATTTAAATAGAATAGAATCATAGTCTATTCACTTTTACTGGGCTCTGTCTGTATGTGGTGGGCTGTATGTAGCTTGTGTGTATTTTCACACACACACACACACACACACACACACACACACACACACACACACACACACACATACACACACACACACACACACACACACACACACACACACACACAGAAGCATAGTAGAAATATTAAAAAAGAAGTAGAAGAAGCCTGATCAATTTAACACTCGTATCAGGAAATCGACACACACAGCAGGTGTGGGGAAAGGAGGAGGAGATGTGTGTGTATTTCTATTTGTGTGTATTTATGTGTGTGTGTATGTGTGTGTGTGTGTGTGTGTGTGTGTGTGTTCTAGCCACAACCCAAACGTGATTCTGCTGAAAATAAAAAGCATTTAAAGGCACTTTAAAGGCTCGTGACCCATCTAATAAATAAGAATCTAATAAATAGTCAGTTATTTCGAGGCCCCACCCATGCAAAGCAAAGCCCACCTTTTACAGACAGAGCCCAGGGGTCCTTGGGAGCCGAGGGAGTGGGAAGAGGGAAAAAGGTGGGGGGAGGGGGGGTTGCTCACGAAGCTACTTACAGCAGTTAAAATGATAAAAAATGATAAGCAGTCAAAACAAATTAATGTAATCAATTAATACTGAATCATGTAACTGTATATAAATGCTGTGCAAATGTAAAAAAAAGAAAGAAAAGAAGCCCCTCAGCCATTCATAAATAACACAAATATATACACATTCAGAAATAAGAATTATACACAGCCAGGGTCAAAAGTTTTAGAACACCCCCCTTTGGTTCAGTCAATAATCAGAAATGAAACAAAATCCAGTAAACAAATTGCCAAAATGAATTAAAACTGAAAAATGTATTGCAGTATTTAAAAAAAAAAACTTGGAATGTCAGTATTGGAACAGACCGGGTTAGTGCCGTTAGCATTTACTATACTGCAGCATTTACACACTTACACACAGCACATCACACTTTCATCTTAATAACTAGAAAAACACACAGAAACACAGAGAACTCTTTAAGTATTAAAGTATATAAAAGTCATTTCTTTAGAGAAATTACAGATGATGCCAGAGAGTTGTGACTACTGTTTCCTACACCTTCTTTGAAAGACTCTTGGAGAAACTGGAGAAAACCGCTACACAGGAAGAATCAGGTCTGGCTGACCCACATGGCAACAGCTTTAGCCTTTAGCTCAGCTTAACATGGTTAACATGAGTGGACTAAATCTCAGTTTCAGAAGTAAAGAGAAAGAGAAGAATTAGCGGTCTGACAGGTGAAGTGCAGTAATAATGTCATTGCTAAGATGAAGAAATACTGGGCTATACTGCATGTCAAATGGGCTGTACTATGTTGATTTACATGGATCACTGTAAAGCCGATTCTGTGACAACTTTTGGTATTAAAAATGTTATACAAATACATTTCTGTTTAAATACCTGAATGATCAGATAGTGTCCTTATGAACTTTGCCATCATTGAACTTGTTTTTGATGTGCTTTTATCCAGTTCAGGCTCATGGGCCACCAAGTAGAAAGAGGAAATTAAAGTAGAAGCTATTTTTGTTTCTTTTATTTGTATCCTTATGTTGCTAGAGTTGCCTTCAGCGAGAATGTGACCTTTTACTGCCTGCAATCTGTTTGTTTGATGGAACAAGTGCCTTGGAAACAAGACTTTTTCAGGCCATTCACAGCTTTGCACATTGTCCAAAATGTCCATAAATTTGTAGACACCTGCCTATTCTGCTTATTTAGCATGTCTTCTAAAATCAGTGGAATTAATGTGAGTTCTGTCTTGTCTTTGCTATAGTAACAGCATCAACTCTTCTGGTAAACGTTCTTTGTTTGCTTTCCTGAGGTTAAGTATTTATGTTGGTTATGTTGGTTGATTAGTTTTGGATCACAAACACCACCGGAACTCAGCTGAACAGGTATCGGATGGAACTCCATCATTCCAAAGAACACAGTTCCACAGTTCTATAGCCCAGTGCTTGTGGGATTTATAATTTTCTTTGGAGATTATACCATAGAAGCTACAGTAAATTACAAATACACAAATACAAAGTGTTGTCTAGAAAGATATTGGGGCATATTTAGTGTATCTCTTTCTCTTTTCTTCTTGTTTCTCTACAGAAATTAAACATCTAAACATATAAATGTATAAATGTATTGGTGGCACGGTGGCTTAGTGGTTAGCACGTTCGCCTCCCAGCACTGGGGTCTTGGGTTCAAGTCCCTATCTGGGTGGAGTTTCCATGTTCTCCCTGTGTCTGTGTGGGTTTTTTCTGAAATTGATCTGGTGTGTTTATGTAAAAGTGTGTAATATGTAAGTGTGTGTGTGTGAATGGATGTATGACTGTGCCCAGGTATGGATTGGCACTGAATAAATGCTGGGTAAATGCTGTAGTGCCCAATGCCGTTCTTGAGGTGGACGGTTGTTTCCGGTTGAGAGTATGCTGTGCGCTATTGGCTGCCATTTCTCACCGGTGTGTGTATGAGTGTTGATGTGTAATGGGCTTGTGTGTAAAAACATGTAAATTGTAAAGCGTCCTTGCCTTTCTAGAAAGGCGCTATATAAGTTGAACTTCATTCATTTATTCATTCATTCATTCATATTGTAAAGTTGACCTCAGATGATGTCCATGATAACACTGCAAAAAACTAAATCTTAGCAAGTGAAATGATATTTCTAGCCATTAAATCTTATATTTTTGTCTGATAAGAATTTTTGACTTAATAAGCATTGTTTGGTGTAAGATTGCTTTTTTAATTTTGGGAAAAATAAGCTAACTCAGTCTTTTAGAATTTTCACCTCGTTTTAAGTAATTTAAACTCAAAATAAGCACAAAAAGTCACGAGTCAAGTTATTCTTTTTTTGTGTATAAATTTAACTCACAAAATAAGGAATTTTATAAGGAAGTCTTACTTTACTCATTTTGAGACTTTGTGGTTATTTTAAGAAATCTTCCTAAGAAAAATCTGCTTTTCCCACTGGCAAATTTTTTTGCTTCATTTAGGCATTTGCGTCTCAATTTACATATATTTTGTCTTGTTTTGCCAACAGATTTTTTTTTTTGCAGTGAAAGCTGTGCTGAAGGCTTTCCTCTGGAAATGTTCTGTAACTGCAGGCTCTTGCGTTTTCCAATAAGAATATCAGACTTTGCTGAATATATCTGTGACAGTATGTATCTGTGTGTGTGTGCCTGTGGTCACAGTGTGTGTGTGTGTGTGTGTGTGTATATTCGCGAGGCTGTCGCTGGCCCAGGCCACTGGTTTACCTTGAGCTGTGTGGGGCTGAGGCAGTGGCCTGTGCGTCAGGCCTGGATGATCTGCTCCGATTCAGCTGGTAGCTCCTGATTACCCTGCCCTGCTGACCACTCAACCATGGGCAGATGTGTCAGGGCAGTGCTGTGTGAGGAAGGCCAGCCGAAGCTGAGGTGTCCATCATGGTTGCATAGGTGCTGGTGCATGTCCCTAAGTCTCAGAGAAGGTGGAATAATTTTGCACCTGTTCAGCTTCCTGTTTTTATTATCATGAGGAACCCTAGTTTCTGCAGAGCCTATAAGGAAGAACGGTGGACAGTGTGGTTCTAGGTTCTTTGTGTAGTATTAAATTATCTGTGATCACATGGTATGCTTTATTTTAGGAACTATGTATGGGTATTTTTAGTACCTATAGAATAATCATACTTAAAAAGTCCTTAAAAAGTATACAAGAATGCCTAAAGTGTGCTTTGTTGGTTAAATGGTCCTTTATAACCACAAAAAACTACCGTATTTTTCCCACTATAAGGCGCTTTAGATTATGGTAACACTTTACTTGGATGTTCCATTTTATGGCCTTGTTGATGCTCAACTGACATTCAACTAACACTGAATTTAATGTCCATTAAATGTAACTTAACCCTATGTTGAATGTAAATGATTCAAAATAGAACCTAACCCTACACCTAACCTTAACCTAAGCTTAAAATCTAACCCCAAACCCAATCCTAAAATATTAAGATAAGCGTTTGGGTTAGAGTTGAGTGTAGGGTTATATTCAATAGAGAATCATTTACTTTCACCTTTTAGTTCATTTGCATTTAATAGACATGTAGTTGAATGTTAGTTGAAAGTCAGTTGAGCATCAAAGAGGCCATCAAATGGACCATCCAAGTAAAGTGTTACCTAGATTATAAAGCACACTATTAATAATTGTCTATTTTCTGCTCTATTTACATACATAAGGTGCACCGGATTATAAGGCACATTATTCAACACTAGTAAGGAAGAGAGGTGTCACCATGTTTTCCTTCTAATTCAGCAGGTCTCGCCGTAAAAGACCTATAAATCTAAGCTAAAATAAGCAAACAAAACTGTAATTATTTTAAAGTCAAATAAGCACTGGATGTTAATCTACACACATTTCTCTCCTGAAAACTGTTTGTTTTTTGGGTGAGTAAACCTCTAAAAAAAGCAAAAAAGCGAGTGCTTAATGCGGTTAATGGGTAATGCTAATACTGTTCCAGCAGTACTAGCCATTGTTAGCAGCAGGCTACAGCCCGATAATACTCACCTCTGAAAGACGAAAGAGCTAGCGCTTAGCGCAGTTAGCGGCTAATGCTAATACTGCTCCTGCCTCAGTGCTGGAGAAGTAAACTGAAACTCATGTATGACGCTGCACTTCAGTGGAGTGACTTTACTTCTTTTTACAACCTGACTGGTAAAATTCATGACGTTTTTTTAGTCATGTGTCTACCAGGAGTACATCAAAGTAGGCATTAGCACCCACAGTGGACGATTGGATTCTGATTATAATCATCTGTGCAAACAGAAAAAGTAATTTAATGCAGGAGACCCATGGCAAAAGTCATGGGATATAATACTAGTACTCTGTCCCATAATATTTGGTATGTTAGCACAGAATCCTGTTCAAATAGCTCCTGAACAAACCAGAACCTGAAAGGGTTCTTTAGTCAAAGAACCCTGATTCAGGGTTAAGGCTCAAACATATTATAGTACCATTCAGAGCAGAGAGGGTTAAGGGCCTTTTTTTTTATTGAATAAGTGCAGTTTAACATGTTAATAATAATGAATGCTGTTGTAATTTGCACTAGGGATTAAAATATAAAAAAAATGAAACATTTGGCTAAGGAATGAGTACTTTTTTCGCAGGTGTTAAATACTTTTTTCAGTATTTAATAAATTACTTTATTATATTATTACTATACTAAGTTTTTTTTTCTGCTCCTTAAAGACAAGTACAATTACATATAAATATACATACACAATTTTTAACATGACAGCATGTTGCAATTTATTATTGCAAACATATTATTGCTCAATATATAAGATGTACATAAGATATACTTGTTTTTGTTGCCATTTTTTAATCTCATAATTTTGGTTGCCAAATATCCTCAAACCTAAATAAACGAGGGTGCTTGTCTTTAGGTTTGAAAATGTCCTGCATACTTTTGAGGAACCACAGTGAACCACCCAGAACTAATGCAGGCTGGCATGGAATCCAAACGATGAACCTTTTATATGTTGCATAGAGCAGTGAAGATTTCCACTTTACGCTCCACATGTTGTGCTTCTTTAGATCTAATTTGCTTTCAAACCAATCAGTGTCATCCCACTCAATCTATATACATCAATAGAACAGGCATCACATGAAGCCATCATGCCTACAGCAACTCCAGAAGAGGGAAACAAGATCTATATGCAAATCATCCTGACTGGGGCTTTAAGTGAGAGGAATCAGTTACGGAGGTGGTTTTTAGCAGCTCTGCATGATCCCGTTAGGTCTTCAGATCATATATATAGTGCTGTGCTCTGTTCTATTTTTAGCCGTTTTATTTTTTATTTTTTTTGTCCTGTTCTTTGGTTCTACATGGAACCTTTGTTGAATTTGGTTATATTCTCTAACCTTTATAATTATATATATATATATATATATATATATATATATATATATATATATATATATATATATATATATATATATATATATATATATATATAAATAAATCCATTGGCTACACATACACACATATCTTTATTCCGCATAGCATGAAGAATTTGCCTGAGCTTGGCTGATGTGTAATAGCTTGGGCCAATTTCTTTATTATACTCAGTAACTGGGGTGTTAGCGCATGGATTGGGCAGATTCCCATATTATACTCAATACCTGGGGTGTTGGCACATGTGGATTGGGCCAATTCCCATATTATATGCAGTAGCTGTGGTATTGGCTCTTGTGGCTTGGGCCAATTTCTGGATTGTACACAGTAATTGAGGTGTTGGATTATATGACTTGGGTGATTCCCATATTATACTCAGTAACTGAAGTGTTAGAACATATGTTTTGGGTCAATTCCCATATTATACGCAGGAACTGGTGTGTTGGCACATGTGGATTGGGCTTATTCCCATTTAGTGCCTATATACTAAAGTGTTGGCACATGTGGCTTGGGTCAATTCCTATATTATACTCAGTAACTGCGTTGTTGGAACATGCGGATTGGGCCAATTCTTATATTTTACTCAGTATTTGAGGTGTTGGAACATATGGCGAAGGCTGATTCCCATATTATACGTAGTAACTGAAGTGTTAGAACATATGTTTTGGGTCGATTCCCATATTATACGCGGGAACAGGGGTGTTGGCACATGTAGATTGGGCTCATTCCCGTATAGTGCCTAGGAACTGGAGTTTTCGGACATGTGGCTCGGGCCAATTCCTATATTTTACTCAGTATTTGAGGTGTTGGAACATATGGCCCAGGCTGATTCCCATATTATACGCAGTACCTGGGGTGTTGGCACATGTGGGTTGGGTCGAATCCCATGTAATACTCAGTAACTGGGGTGTTTTTGCAAATGTGGCTTAGGTTAATTCTCATATTATACACAGTATCTGAGGTGTTAGCTCATGTAGCTTAGGCTGATTCCAATATTATACTTGGTAACTAGGATGTTGGAACATGGCTAGGGTCAGTTCCCATATTTTTCTCAATAACCTGGGTGTTGGCACATGTGGCTCAGGCAGATTCCCATATTGTACTTGGTAACCGGGGTGTTATGTAAGCCAATCATTAGGGCCACAATCAGGCCTTGCTTCAAACTGGAACCGGGCCCATGCAACGGAGGCTATTAGAGCAATGACTTTAAAATTGCTAAATTGTTCAAAAAGATATTGAAAATGAAAATTCAGACATTGACAAAGGAACTTGGAGCTGATATGTCCATATACTGTACAATAATTTGATAAGCTAAATGTTGTAATAAATCTTTTGTGAAATTATAGTCAAATTTGTTCATGTTCTGCACTATTCATTAGATTGTATCATTTAAAAGACAGAATTCCTGTTCTTCTGTAACCTCCCACCAAATTTGGAATGACTTTTGTCTGGCTTTGAAACGTCTGCTGATTTCTAATTACATTACCACGCACCAGCGGGTGGGGAAAACTAATATTAACCAATAATAATATCACGTTTCATACCACCTCTCCACGGTTAATAGAGTAAAAAAACATAGAGCCAGCTTAGAGACCCTCCCTGACAGTTATATGTTTCATATGGAAATATGATTTATGATGCAGACTGACTTTAACCATGCATGCTAATTTGCTTTTCTCCATCTGTAATGATTGTAAATTAAGTAGTGAGAATATGTAACACACCATCAGTGACTCTCTGTCTCTCTCTGTCTCTCTCTCTCGCTCTCTCCGCTAAATGGTATTGGAAGTGGGACGATCACCATGTTTCCTTGTAAGCTAAAGATATGATACACTTCACATACTGCTATCCCGTGACTTTTGGCATGGGAGTGTATCCGTATAGCCTATCTATCTGCTTTGAACAGAATTTCTGGGATGATATTATTTGTATTTTTATTCTGTGTGTGTGTTCTGCAGCACACTTGATGAGACGCGAACACAGTAACACTGGGAAACAAACAAGAGCTATTATTTTAAAATGGTGCTGAAATGTCACTCACAAATAAAGGCTCACACTTGGCATTTCTACTTTTACCTCTGTCATTGTATTCCCACTAAATTAGGCTGGATATTCACCACACAAAACACACTCAATCTGTTTTAATGTTTACGCGGGGCACTGAACAGTACTAACACTGTAATTCCAACAAGCACCCAAAAAGATAATAGTAGTAATAAGCTATTGCTTTCAGTAATTAAAAAATAAAAATAGACCAAATAGAGAAACCTATTCAACCTGTTTAAAAAGCAAGCGCATCTGATTTTACATCTCATTTCATATTCCGGAATACATTAGCGCAGGACCACATACTGTAAATGTAAATGTCACTTTCAGATCTGGAGCAGATGTGTCTGGCTATAATTGGCCTGTTGTGCTGGCTGGTCAACACAGGGCACAGCGCCATACTGAAACACAGCCTTTAAAGGACAAAGCTCTGCCTGTCACCCTTTGAAATCTCAGCGTTTAGATCTGAAGACGTGTGTGCTGTCGCTGTCCCATGCAAAAACGTGCATCTACATGTTTGTATTTTTACATCAATTGAATGCTGTTCTTAAAATTGTGTCTTAAACTTTTTTTCTTTTTATGTAGAGTTGACATTTTTGGAGATACAAGGTTTTTGCTTGGTAGAATTAGAATTAGGCCTGTTGTGAAAACTATGTTTGTTTGGACTATATATATATATATATATATATATATATATATATATATTGCTCCTGAAATAATTGCAATAAATGCTATTATTATTATCATTTATTGTCAGATCACTCTGTGTGAATAGAAGCGCTGCTATTGATGCTAACTCACTTAAATATCTTTCAAAGTTCATTCATATTTAAATTAAGTTACAATAAAACAGAATTGGACAGAATTGATTATTGAAGTCCTATATATTAAATAAATACATATATATTGTACAATGAGTCAATACTGTCATTATTGTGACAGGCCCAATTCGAATGAACATATTTGCTGTAAAAGCAGGGCATCAGCAGCACCTTACCCTACATAACAGGGTAAAAAACACAGGATAAAAACTGCAGGGTAAAAAAAAACAGGATTAAACTGCAGGTTAAAAACTACAGAGTAAAAACAACAGGGTAAAACACAAGGTAGAAATTGCAGGGTAAAAACTGCAACTTTGCTATATTACTCTGTTTTTTTTATCAGACACTACTAACAAATCACATAAGGATAAAAAGACCTAACTGAAAATTATATATAGATGAGTTACATTGCCCCAACTTAATTGTTAGCTTTAAGTTTAAATTTATTCGTTTAACCCCCACTCCTGTTTATTTCACTGTGCATTTCATTACTGGTTTTAATAAACTGGTGATAAACATACAATTTGTCCAGAAAACTGGAAAAAAAAAAACATTTACCTTAGTCATCCAGAAACAGTTCAGTTAGGTTTAGGACGGGTTTAGATTTTAGAGGACTGGCACTTTACTGTTTTAGACAATTCCATGCTGTATGTGTTCCTTTATAGCTCGGATATCTTCAGTAATAATCTACAATATAGAACATAATAAGAAATAAAGGAAACCCAGTGAATGAGAAGATGAAAATAGACTGGAGGGGTGAAAGATAGCAATGAGCATGGCGATGCAGCTTAAACAGGGTGTAAGATTGAGCCGTCCTTATAACTTGAGTGTGAGTGGGTGGGGCTAGAGAAGTATATAATCAAAATGTGTAGGGTTTTTTTTGGGACCTAACAGACTACTGTTTCAGACATGAGTTGATTCATATTTAAATGAACTCACAATAAAACAGAATTGCACAGAATTGATTATTGAAGTCCTATATAATAAATAAATACCTATTTACTGTACATCACATCAATACTGTCATTATTGTGACAGGCCCAATTAGAATGAACATATCTGTTGTAAAAGCAGGGCATCAGCAGCACCCTACCCTACATAACAGGGTAAAAAAAACAGCATAAAAATTGCAGGTTAAAAACTACAGGGTAAAAAAACAGGATATTAAAACTGCAGGTTAAAAATGACAGGGTAAAAAACACAAGGTAAAAATTGCAGGGTAAAAACTGCAACTTTGCTATATTTCCCTGTGTTTTTGTTTTATTTATTTTATTTTATTTTATTTGTTTTTTATCAGACACTACTAACAAATCACATAAAGATTAAAAGACATAACTGAAAATTACATATGGATGAGTTACACTGTGGCGTACCTGTATTTACCTGGACACACCTTACTTCCAGACCACCACGCCCATCAATATAGCTATCTTCACAAGCGTCTTTAAACAACGCTATTGCTGTTTAAACAACGCTGGTGCAATGTGTGAAAATAGACTGTTGGTGGGGTGTGAGATAGCAATGAGCATCGCTGTGTGCCTTGAGCAGGGTGTAAGATAGATAGAGCCCTCCTTATAACTCCAGTGTCAGTGGGTTGGGCTAAACAATAGCATAAGAAAATGTGTAGTTTTTTTGTGACATAATAAAAAGAATTAATTGAAAACAGACTACTGTTTTTCGCAGCCAAATTTCTGTAGATGGACTGACTGGATTAAAAAAAAAAAATATATATATATATATATATATATATATATATATATATATATATATATATATATATATATATATATATATATATCAGTGGCGTGCAGTGAATATAGTGGGTAACCCTTCTGTAAACCCCCCAAGCGAATTAGACAGCCATGGCCCCACCCCCAGAGTGAAAATCATGAATCTGATTGGTTAGATTGTCCTAGGACTTTGCTAACAGACTCATTACTACACCCTTCTCAAAATCAGGAGAAGGGTCCATGAGCAGGCACAAGGGGGCAGAAGCCATTGTAAAACGATCTGATTGGTCCGTACCACTGTCAGTCATATAAGAGTCCTGTAGCAACTAAAAAACACAGACTAATGCTTTGATTTTTATTTGAGTTAATTTATAAAATAAGTCAATACACTTACAATAACTATAATATATATTTCCTGATCAAAAATTAGGTAATTATTTACATGCACTTATTGTCACCCCTTCTCTGAAGGGTTAGAAGGGCCTCACTGCACACCACTGATATATATATATATATATATATATATATATATATATATATATATATATATATATATATATATATATATATATATATATTAAATAAGCAAGGAAAACGTGTTCTCTTCAAAGGGCCCAGAATGAAATTACCCAGACATAATAACCCCTGAGTGAATAGGCCTCGCTGGGGAGGCCTCGAGGGGAGCTGTCCATTCTGCGTTGGGTCTTTGCAGTGGAAGATGGAGGAGAGAGGAGAATTGCGGTTGGTAATAAGCACAAGGGCATGCAGTGAAAGCCGAACAGAGGAACACCTGTGGCTCAGCTTCTCCAGCCTCCACACCTGTTCACAGTCTCTTTCTCTCTCTCTCTTTAATCTCCTCCTCTCGCAGAGCCACTCTCCTCACCTTCATCCCCCCCGAGTCTGCACCTCAAACAGCCAGAGACACTTAAACAGCCTGCATCTGCTTAGCACCGCAGGATATATTGGCTCTGGGATTACACTCGACCTGCAGTTATCAGAGGCGCAGCGGTTTTGTTTTTGCAGTGCAGAGAGCAGGAGAGCCGACGCCACCGCGCAGCCAGAACACGCTCGCCGCCGCCGATACTGCCGACCAGAAACGGATCGTTTGAACTGAACTATAGAACCGGTTCGTCTGCCGCTGCCGTGACTCATCTCGCTCTGGTCTCTCATCTGGTCCCGTCTCATCTCGTCTCATCCTGACATCTTGCCATGAGATTTAATAGCTGTCAGGCTTTCTGTGCACTCACGGCACGGACGCGGAATATAACTGAAAGGGCTCATATAATGAAGAGCTCTGTTATCTCTATTATTCTGTGCCACAGTAATTCTAACTGTTCACTGTAATTTCACTGTAAAAAATATTACTTCTTGACAAAAAAACAAAAAACAAAAATCCATTTCAGATGCGAGGCACAACTTTAATATCCTATTCAGATCAGAGGCAGAATAAAATAGCCACCATCATCTAACTCACCTTGTCCCGTGACTTTTGGCACATCCGTTCGCAAGCTGGCCACGCGTGCACTTGTGAGTATAGGGTAGTGTGAAAAAAAAAAAAAACGTTTAGCATGAGTGTTACAACAATTCTTTTGATGAGTATTGATGCTCTATATTAAACACATTCATTGCCATCTTACACCCCTCCCTCCAGCAGTCTATTTTCACAACTTCCACCGGTGTCGTTTAAACAGCAACGGCGCTTGTAAATATACAAATAAGAGACCACTTATAAATGATGAGTTTCTTTGATTTTACCAAATTGAAAATCTCTGGAATATAATCAAAAGAAAAATGGAGGATCACAAGCCATCAAAACTCACCAAGCTGCACTGCTTAAATTTTTTTGGACCAGGAGTAAAGGCATCCAAGTTATCCAAAAGCAGTGTGTAAGACTGGTGGAGGAGAACATGCTAGGATGCATGAAAACTGTAATTAAAAACCAGGGTTATTCCACCAAATATTGATTTCTGAACTCTTTTAAAACTTTATGAATATGAACTTGTTTTCTTTGCATTATTTGTTATATCATCCATGTCTCGTTTTCTGCAAATAAATGCTTTGAAATATTTGAAATTTGGGAGAAATGTTGTCCTATATATTTTATAGAATAAGACAATGTTCATTTTACTCAAACATATACCTATAAAAAGCAAAATCAGAGAAACTGATTCAGAAACTGAAGTGGTCTCTTAATTTTTTTTCCAGAGCTGTTTATCTTTGACTACATTTTGCATCTAGACACATTGAAGATCTTGACCTGTAAGTATTTCCTCAGAGCGAGCAGAGTGCAGCCAAACAGCAGCTCCACAAACCCATTTGAGTTTTCCAATTAGAACTGCTCCTCATTCAGCCCGTCCACAAGTATCTGTTGTAATTGACTGAGCATTGCCTCTTATCACAGAGCTGAGCTTCAATTATTGCAGAGCTCTGGAAGACGCCTCAGACCTCCCTGCATGCCGAGCAGCTCATTTGTGCGAGGACACTTTGGGAATCACAATGGGATTAAAGCAGGGGCGGTGGTACGCTGCCGCTCGGAGGTCACATCCCCTCCCTCCACCTCCCGCTTCCTGCTCCTGATTCTGGGTACGGAGTCCCATCATTTCACCTCATGCTGAAAGGTAATTAACAGCATGTCAGTATGTACTGTGTGCTATTCTTACCATGTGCCACTCTTTCCAGAAGTGTTGTGCTCTCAGCTTATGCCTGCCACCTCAGTCACACGCATGATTCCAGGAAAAGAGTGACGGTGTTGCGCTAGGTTAAGGTTCAGTTTTTTTTTTTTTCTGCAGAGGACTACTTATGATGTTTTGATCTGTTTGTGCACCAAAACTGTCTATAATATAGGGTGACCAAACGTCAGTATTTCTCGGGACATGTCCGTATTTCACGTCCTGTCCCGAGCGTCCCGTTTTTTTTTTTCAAAAAGTGAGGAAATGTCCTGGTTTTTAAATTACCTTCATTGGACCACAGTGGCGCAAAAAGGGGGTATGCAGCCTATGCGACACATAGGGGCACTGCACTAGAGGGGGCGCCAAATCAAAGCCCCAAACAAATCCCACCCCCCACCCGCTGATGATTTTAAAACATATCCCCCCCAACCCCCCGACGACTTTACAACGTCTCTACATTCCCCCATGGCGATTTTAAAATGCATGTCTCCATCCACCCCAACCCCCCCCCCCCCCCACGATATTAAAAACCAGGTGTCCTGGTTTACCTAAATAAAATTATGGTCACCCTATATAATAGAGTCCACAGAATTCAGAAACTAGACTCAAACTCAGACTAGAATCAGTCAACATAATGAACAACACCAATTTTGTCCAACTCCATGGGCATCCAGGTGCGACCAAACTGGTGGAGGTCTTTTAAACACAGTTAAAAGCTGGTGGTTGATTGGTTGAGATAAAGGTGTCATAGCATTGGAGTCTCCTGGTAGAACTTTCAGTAAGGCCCAATCCCATTTCGCCCCTTGGCACGATTCTTGTTAGGTTGGAAGGATAGGGGGGAAAGGAATAGGGCTTGTTAGCCCTTCATAAGGAGATTTTTTTTATATGCACACTTCAAACAAAAGGGTATGAGAATCACTGGTAAGATGGACAAGCACAAGCGACCAAACAAACCCACAAATGTAAACGTATTTTCCTTGTTAAAGGTGATAATAAGCACTACATTACCATGGTTTAATGTGTGGTTTCAATGTTTTCTGGCTGAATTCTTCATAAAAAGATTAAAAAGATCGCTAGTACTTTGTCTCAGTAGCTAGCTACCTTATCTAACTTTCCTGTTCCACCTTAAATAGTGCAACAGACAGCAGGGGATGCAGCATTCAAGGCGAAACGAAAAAAGTAAAATTAAAATAAAATGAAAGCTAATCAAAGCTAATTTTAGCTTCCCATCACAGAGAAAATAAGGAGTGGACCAAAATAATACATTTCTGTCCATCCTCCCCCTTTCTAAAGCCCTAAAGTTAACTAGTTAAGCAGCAGCAGCTAGGTTATTAAACTTTTAGCGCTCCTGATGACGTATCAGGGTCTTGAAGGGTCGTCACAATACTTAGGTTGAGAATTTCACCCCTTACCCTTGTAACTCTGTTCCAAAGGGAAGGGATACACTTGAAAAGAAGGGGTAGGGGTAAGTGGTAGAGCCAAGGTGCAATCTTCTATACTCTATACACTTTTTCAGATCAGTGTATAGAGATTAAAGATTCATTTCTTTTGTAGACATTCCGAACATTACATTCACAATCCAACCAACAGAAACAATCAAGGGAGTAGGGGTTTAATTTCAAATATCTTCTCACAGCATCTTCAACACATCTTCTCTGACACATTAAACATATCAGTTAGAGCACATGCTAGTTGCTTTTCATGCTGCTTCTCAGAACATCTGACTTTAGACTTTCGCAAAGCTACAAATGCTTGTTGTGGAAGGACAGTAATGAAGCATCTGGATACATTTGACAAATACAGGGGTTGGACAATGAAACTGTAACACCTGGTTTTAGACCACAATAATTTATTGTGGTGACGGACAGTTCTGGTGGAAACAGGAGAGTTGAGGTGCACATTGAATTCTGCCGTGATTTGATCAGCCGTGGTTTTATGTTTTTTGGATACAATCCAGGTTAGCACCCGAACATCCCTTTCAGATCAGCTTCCTCTTACAGCGTCCACAGTTACATTACCCTGGAGACCGTGGCTCTTGATACATCACAAAGACTTGCTGTCTTGGTCAGAGATGCGCCAGCAAGACGTGCACTATCAATTTGTCCTCTTTTGAACTCTTTTGAACTTTTGAACACAGCTATACCAACATACACACAGATATCCCACCTCTTCCAGAATCTGCGGGATTCTCCTGCATATTGATAGCGGGTCCTTGATGCCTTAATCGAGCTAGAGTATGGCACAAAGAGCATCCTGGTTTGGGTTTTTCCTCATGCTGTCCTCGTTCCCCTGCCTGTATTGTTTATAGGGCAAATGACTGAAAGACATGTTGAGGTATATATACAGTTACATGTTTTATTGTATCTATTGTAACGATAATGTTACTAGCTACTAGCTGTGCTGCTCTATTTATCGTCTTTATCGATGAAATCAAAAACATTACATGAGATAATTTGATATAATATGAATTATTAATATAATAGAATACAATGACTGTATTGGGACATTTTTTGTGATAGTGACACACTAGGCAAGCGCAATCGTATTGATATAGGACCCTATACTGTATATATACTATATTGACGGTCGGTGTAGTTTTATATTTGGAATGTCTAAACAGCTTGTTCAGCTGAGAATGTTCAGCTTCCTGTAATTCCGCAGAGTCCAGTTAACACAGTAAGTTACCTTGTGAATGTAAACAGAAACGCATAGCTGTGGGGCAGTTGCCCCATTGTGCCTCCCCCCGTAGTGCCGAGCCTGCTTCACAGCGTGGAACTTTTCACACAATTTAGAATTTTGCTTCTCATGTATGAAAAGAACATCACTGTTAAATGGAAACTATGCCCAGGGATAAAGTGTCTTATCAACTACAAAGAACTCCAGCTGTAATTTGAAAAGGCCCCCACAGGCCAGGTACAGCTACATTAACACTGCAGTCAATCACAGTGGAGGAAATGATGCTGTGTTGATGGTGCCACTCCTTTGACATTTAAACCTTGTTAAAAGGGGTTTTCATTTCTGATAATGCTGAACTACTTTAACGTTTCACACTCTCTCTCTCTCTGTAGACTTCTGTATTGTGAGATAATGAATACCTTTTCCATATTAAAAGTTTTCAGTTTTAAGTTTCTCTTTGATGTAGAAATAGTACGTTTGTGTCTTTGGTTGGAGAGAAAAAGTATGTTTGATTCTCATCCCAAAGTTACTAGTTTTTTTTTTTTTTTCAATTGCTGTTTGGCTTTTGAATGAAATGTTAAGCTCTGATTTTATTGACTGCTTTATTGCGGTATGACAGGCACACAGAAATGGCATAAAATTACAGTACATAGATTGAACATTGTAACCAAAATACTGTAATTGTTACCAATATGTTACCAATACCACTGACATTCTACAATTCTCAATACTAACATTTAATTTTAAAGTTTTTTTTTACAGCGACAATATGCCACAATATAAGCGGGATGATGCCTACAGTTAATACCGTTAAGGAAAGGCTGGGGTCTTGAGGTCCATATACAGCATCCATAACTTGTTGAATTTAGTGGAGATGTGCTGCTCTCCAGTCTCAACAACACTGCATTCTTCATAGCTTTGATTAGGGCTTTTGCTACTGGGCTGGGTTACACTCAATCCATAATGGAACAAGATGGGGTTTGTGGAATTGACTAAGCTCTGATTTAGTTATGCTGGTGTTTGGTTTTCTGTTCAAGGAGGAAGTTCATCGCATGTATGAAACTCTATGCCCAGGAAATACAGAGCAAGTGCCATACAAATACAATGCCACACATTTTCAGACTGTGCAAGTTGTTGGGTGCGTATGACAGACACAGAGAAATGGCATAAAATTACATAGATTTAACATTGTAACCAAACCACTTGTTCCCTGGTTTTATTAGTTGGGGTGTCAATATACCATAAAGTTGGGTATATTGAAATTCTACAATTCTCGATACTAATTCTGATATCACAACAAAAAATAACCAATAAAATAAATGTATTTCAATATGAAGACTTTTAAAGTTTTTTTTTTACAGCAACAATATACAAGTGGGATAATGCCCACAGTTAATACCATTAAGGAAAGGCTGGGGTCTTGAGGTCCATATACAGTATCCATACATTGCTGAATTTGGTGGAGATGTGCTGCTCTCCAGTCTCAACAACACTGTATTCTACACAGCTCTGACTAGGGCTTTTGCCAATGGGCTGGGTTACACAATGTTGTGGGTGTGAATATAACAGGATTTGGTGGGATTTGTGGAATTGATTAAGCTCTGTTTTGGTTATGCTGGTGTTTGGTTTTCTGTTGAAGGAGGAAGGTTTCCGTGTTGGCCCCACATATGAATGTCAATGATGGGGTTTCTTTTTACCTACATTGTAAATGAATACTGAGGTCTTCAACACTATGAAGGAACACATAAGGAATCATGTAGGAAAAAACAAACCAAAATACTCTGGGTGCTGTTAACTTGCGGTTTCTGAGGCTGGTAACTCTGCTGAACAGAGGTAACTCTTTTCTGTGGCGGTCCTGATGAGAACCAGTTTCATCATTACCTATTTGATGGTCTTAGCGACTGCAGATAAGGATAATTTCAAATATTGTAAAGTGAAGTGATTATGAAGAAACACATAAGGAATCATGTAGTAACTTAAAAGTGTTAAACCAACCAAAATACTCTTTTACTTTTATCTGGGGATCTGTTAACTTGCAGTTTCTGAGGCTGTTAACTTATTCTGTGCAACAGATGAACTCTTTCTTTTCCTTTTCTGGGTCGGTCCTGATGAGAGCCAGTTCCATCATAACATTTTTGGTGACTGCACATCTTTGTGACTGCATTTAAGGATGCTTTTGAATTCTTCAAACGTTTCGGGCCGACTGACCTTCATTTCTTAAAATTTTATTTTTTATTTTTTTATTTTTTATCCATATCATAATATGGATTAGAACATTACTCTCAAATAGAGATGTTTACTGTATACCAACTCTACCTCTTCACAACTTTACTACACAACTGACGTTCTCAAACACATTAAGAGGACACGAAATGCAAGTAATTATCTCTTGCATCAATGCATTTTATTCAGTGTGGTAAAAAAGAAGATCTCCAGTCTGTGGGAGTTGTTGGGTGCGCAGTTTAGCGAAGTGCATTTTAAGCATTTCATCTCATCGCATTTTGAGCAGCATCTTTCCGTGCCCTTTGCTGGCACCTGAAATCTCAGCACAAATGCTCCGGTTTCCTCTTTGGAGAGGAAATGAGATGCTGGCTTGGTCATTAGTGGATGATAATGAGGTGAGCGAGACAAACAACCCTAAGCCCTGTTGGTTTTGCTAATATTAATAATTAATTGCTGATTAAGTGGCTAATTGCGGCGGAAAGGTCAATGTCCACGTGAAGGCCGCTGACGTGGAGGCGTGTGGTGTTGGAGAGGCTGAGTGGAGGAGAAGATGACACAGCAGGCCAGTGTTGACAGGAATCCCAGGTGTTCTCCTGTTGCTCTGACATGTCTGCCCGCCACAGCCTCGCCTTCTCCCGGCGTGCCGCGAGCCGCCAGTGCTGAGATAGGGGTTTTGTCCGCCCCCTCAGGCACGCGCTGGCATCTGCCTCTCCTCCTCGTCACACCTCACTACTGACATACGACGCGCCCAGAGTTTGGTGGAGCTGGTGTGGAAGAGCGAGGTAATGAGCAGGCAAGTGTGCATATGTTGTAGAAAAGAGCAGCCACATAGAAACACACACACACACACACACACACACAGTCTGTGCAGAAATGTACTGCACGCATACATATCAGCTCATGCTGTTTTATATAAAAGTATTAATAAGAGCTATTAATAAGGGTTACCAGAACACTCAGGGCTCCTCAATGTAGCCCTTTGGGGGGCAGCATTAGCTGCTAACCGTGGCTAGTGCCAGCAGTTAGTAGCTGCTAATGCTAATGCTGCACCCAGCCTTAGTGGAAATCTGGAAACCTAAGCTTACTGTAAATAAACGGAAGCGCTTTACTCTACATCTTTTAGGAGAGAAATCTGTATAATCTGATAAACATTCTGCGCTGGTTTTACTTTAAAAGAAAATATATCACAGTTTGGTTTACTTAACTTAGCTTTACAGCTGAATTAGAAGAGAAACATGGCAACTCCCCTGTTCCTTACTAGTGTTGCAAAATGCGCCTTATAATCCAGTGCACCTTATAGTGGAAACGCCCACACCTGTATAAGTTGCGTGTATGTGCGTTGAGCCCACATGGTAAACATGCTTTGGCAAAATATCAATTAACTTCTATGGACTGTTGATATCTGTCTAGGTTGTATTCAGTCAGTGGAGCCCCTGTGTTTTCTGTTGCCTAGATAGCAATACGCCAGAAATGTATCTAAACACACACAACTTCTAGTGTAGATATATTCCTAAACTAAACTAAACTATTTAAATGACGCAGATGCAAGGCGTGAAAATACACTGTTCACAGGGTGTAAGATAGCAATAAGCATTACATCGCACCTTGTGCAGGGTGTATGATAGGGTCCAGAATGTTTGCAGTGTGCACAATATCCACTTATTAAAGTTTTGTCACCAGTGACACAGATAAAGACTTGAAACCAGACGAAGACATTTGCGGGGAAACTCAGACTCTTTATATTCTTATCATGCAATCAGCAAACTCAAATTAAGGCTGGATTCTGGGGACAGGTCAGGCCGTGGGGCTGGAATCTAACTTAGGGAGGAGGGAAGTAAGACAAACATATCTGGCTTATAAAGAAAAGATACTTACTCACCGCTGAAACTGTGTTGCTTTTATATCTAAGCCTGAGCTGTAAATAAGTATCTCCATATACGTTCTTTAGCGGCGAGCAGCCTTGTCAAGTAAAGCGGCCCCGCTCCCTGGTTATGCAGAAGATTGCTATCCAAAACAGTAGTCTCCCACTGTCCATGGTGCTGATCGCATAGTCCCGTGGTTTAGCACCATGGACAGCAGGAGAGCGTTCTGCACTTAATTACTCACTTACTAGTAGCATCACAGCGCACTCGGAGGAAAGTGCAGCGACTCGGTTCTGATACATCAGCTCACAGACGCCTTATGCTAAGCGACATCACCCTTTGCAGAGATGTTGGGAGAGAGCACTATCTACCCCCCCAAAGAGAGGGGTCAAGGCCAATTGTGCTCTCTCAGGTCTCTGGCAGCTGATGGCGAGCTGCATGACTGGGATTCGAATCAGTGATCTCCTGGTCATAGTGACAGCTCTTTGGTCCGCTAGATCACTTGAAGCTTGCATCCACAGTATCAGTGTTTGGTATTGGCAGAGACTTCAAAATCTGGTGTCGGTATTGGAAAGGAAAAAGTGGTATATCGGTGCACGCCTACTCACAAGATAACACCTCACAACAACTCACAACACTTATACAGGTGTGGGCTTTTTTTTTGAAAGCTGTCCTATGAGGTAAAACTTTTTTCCCAAGACTTTTGCTTCAGCTCATTATTACTGTATGTTAAGTGTTTCTGATAAATTGGCCGGTGTTTGCAGGTTCAAAGACTAAAAAGAATCTAACAAGCTGGAACGCCTATAAATATGTATATGAATTTATACAGCATATACAGTTTCTTCTACAGAGTCTTCTACAGTGACTCTAACTCTTTTCTGGAAGTGACCTTCAGCGCAGATACTCCTCATTACGATTCTTAATATCAATCTCATATTCTGCCCATGCCAACCTCAGCTCTGAATTATTCAGATCCGTCAAGATATGCAAACAGTGTCAGCTTAGCGGGGTCCGGTTCATTGTTTGTTTTATTTTTTTCCTCCGTCCAGCCTTGGATGGAAGTCCCTTCGGTCGGTGTGCTCAATTATAAAACTCTCAGCAGGGAGCTTATATTGGATGTTCCAAAATGTGGGCTGTTTTTTTTTCTTTTCTCTCTCTCGCTCTATCTTTCTCCCTCACTTTCTCCCTCCCTCTGCTGACCTCCTCCCTGGCTCCTCTTGTTCACCCCACCCCAGAACCCAGAGAACCGCTCTGCTCCCATTAATGAGACAGGATATTGTGACAGGGCGATCTGAATGGGATCTCGCTAATAGCCAGTGTTCCTTTGTAAAGCTGGATGTTATCGGGGCTCTTACCTCGGCCTCTGCTGAGGGTTTGGACGGTGTTACTCGAGCTAGGTAATGTGCTCGTGTTAAGAGAGGCCTTCACTGCTGCTTCTGCTGCTGCTGCTGCTGCTGCTGAAGCTACACTCAGTGTACAGACAGTCCCACTGGAGTCTCCAGCCGAGTGCAACCGGCAACCAAATTAATAAACATGCTGATTATTTCAGCCCCTCCTTCCCAAGGTTAATATCTTCCAGCCAATCCCAGCAGCTACCTACAAAACAGTGTGCACAGGCATGTCCCCGTATAATGGCTTTCTAGCCCACAGTCCTGGGAGGACGCTTCATTAATGAAAAATGGGAGAAAAAGGTGCTTATTTGCATGCACGAAGGATAAGAAAACCAGTATCTCCATATTAGTATTTTTCTTTTCTGTTGCAAAATATAAAATATAAAAAGCAAGCCCGCTTTCTGGTGAAATCTGGTGATAAATTCTATATTTATATATTTACACACATGCATTTATAAAAAAGAATCAGATGTATAGTTCCATACACAATTAAATCTATCGATGGCTGTGTAACATACATTTTTAAGCTCAGGGCTGTTCTCCCTGTATTTGCCTGGGTTTCCTCCCATCTCCCCAAAAAAGTCCCCTATGCAAAGTGAATAAATGTGCTGCACTGGAACTGTTGGTCTCATGATTGTCTCAAGACCTTTTGCAAATCTGACAGAAAGTAGCAGATAAGATGATGAATTTCGTTCTTAAAACGTCACACAACCTTAACAATCCATTACACTGGTACTTTTTTCACATAACATCTTTCAAAAAAAATTAAAACTGGATTCAAGGTCTAGATTTGACCTTAAAAAAATATAATCTACATACACTATATTGCCAAATGTATGTGCTCATCTGCTTTTGCACAGATATAAACATCTTAATCTATAGGGTTTAATATGACGTCGACCCACCCTTTGCAGCTATAACAGCTTCAACTCATTATCATAATCCTTCCTTTCCAAACTTTACACTTGCCATAATGCAGTAAAAAAGTAGCTTTCTCCTGACAACCCCCAAAACCCAGACTCAACCAATGGATGCCAGATGAAGAAGCGTGTTTTGTCATTCTAGAGAACAAGTTGACTGCTCTAGAATCCAGTGGTGGCGTACTTTACTCCACTGAACCTGAAGCTTTGCATTGTGCTTGGTGATGTAAAGCTTGGATGCAGTTACTTGGCCATGGAAACCCATTTCCTAAATCTCTTTACTCTCTACTCTCTACTGCTCTTGAGCTAATCTGAAGGCCAGGTGAAGTTTGGAGGTCTGTAGCGATTCTGACTCTGGCATGGAAGTGATTGGAACACCAGAATTCAATGATTTGGATGGGCGAGCAAATACTTTTGGCAATATGTTGAATTTTGTCATTATTGCAGATAAACACAGCTTCTTTGGGTAAAGGTAGAGTCAGTATTAAGGCTGAACTGTTTGTGGAATACAGCTGTAAACTGATATGGATGGCATTCATGGTCATGGTTAAAGCATGGTGAAGGTGGACTGTGATATTTCTGAAATTTTTCCCAAATCCCCATGTAATCTAAAGCAACTCCATACCATAATCCCACCCCCATAGCAAATTTACACTTAGTATAATGCTGTCAGACAAGTAGCTTTCTTCTGACAACCCCCAAAACCCATAATTATACATTGGATTGCCAGAAGAAGTGTGATTTGTCACTCTAGAGAACATGCTCACTAATCTAGTCCAGTGGTGGCATGCTTTACTCCACTGCACCTAAAGCTTTGCATTGCGCTTGGTGATGTAAAGCTTGGATGCAGCTACTTGGCCATGGAAACCCATTTCCTAAATCTCTTTACTCTCTACTCTCTACTGCTCTTGAGCTAATCTGATGGACATGTGAAGTTTGGAGGTCTTTAGCGATTCACTCTAAACTAATTACTTAGTATCTGTTTCTTATTTAGTTGATTTTTTTATGAATTAATTGAAAGCATTGAATATTTGAATGTTTAAAAGTTATGGCTCATTGCATTGATTGGCACAGTGGTTAGCATGTTTGCCTATCAAGACCCAAATGGGGTCTTGGGTTCAAGTCCCTATATGTGTAGAAATTTCATGTTCTCTGCATGCTTCTCTAAGTGGGCTTCCTCTCACAGTCCAAAAATATGGATGCATGTGTTTGAATAAGTCTAAAAATGTCTGTATGCCCAGATATGAATGGCACTCAATTAATTGAGAACATTGAATATTTGAGTGTTTGTAAGTTATGGCTCATTGCATTGATTGGCACAGTGGTTAGCACATTTGCCCCTTGTCACTCCAGAGAACACATCCATTGCTCTAGAATCCAGTGGTGGCGTGCTTTACTCCACTGCACCTGAAGCTTTACATCGCACTTGGTGATGTAAAGCTTGGATGCAGCTGCTCGGCCATGGAAACCCATTTCCTAAATCTCTTTACTCTCTACTCTCTACTGCTCTTGAGCTAATCTGAAGGCCATGTTAAGTTTGGAGGTCTGTAGCGATTGACTCTGGCATGGAAGTGATTGGAGGTGGGAACACCAGAATTCAATGATTTGGATGGGCAAGCAAATAGTTTTGGCAATATGTTGGATTTTGTCATTATTGCAGATAAACGCAGCTTCTTTGGGTAAAGGTAGAGTCAGTATTAAGGCTGTACTGTTGGTGGAATACAGCTAAACAGATGTAAACAGATGGAACAGTTCATTGTGGAGAACATCGGTTCAAGGCCTGTCTTCCAAATCCCAAACACACCTCACAGGAAATGCACCCATAAAAGAACACCCTATTTAAAGAGGAGCCTCGCTCCTCGAAAAAGGTCAAGAACATTGTGGAATAACAAAGAGCTGATTAGCATTGTGCATTCGCTCTGATGCCGCTCACCCTGCTCCGCTCGCGGCGCTTGGCTGCTGTACAGTTTGATTAAAAATAGGTGTTTTATTTGGGAGATTATTTTGTGAATGAGGAAAAGATCCTTGACCTTTCCTCATGTGTGTGTGTGTGTGTGTGTTGTGAAGGACCACTCTTTCCCTGTGTGTATGTGTGTGTGTGTTTTCACACGGACCCTTGTGCGCTATCCACAGAGGACGCTTGATTAAGACCTTGACATCACACGAAGGCCTTTTCAGGCACACACACACTCCGCTACAGTGCAAACACAATCTGCTGCTTTGTAGAACACAGATAAGTGTTCGAAATCAGAGGTGTAAGGAGGAGCGGGGTTCGCCTTGTGCTGGGAGGCTTTGATAGTGTGTACAGAGAGGGTGGTAGGAGATCACTTCCTGTTTTTTTTTGTGTGTGTTCTGGTTTATTTTGTGAGATCTTTTGTACAAAAGTTCTTTGCGCAAAATCACTCTTTTATAAGGAGATCTCACCAACTCTATTCTTGCTCTGTCACTTTGTGTTAGCTTGCGCTAATAGCAAAGACACAAACAAGCTAGAACTACGTCTCCCTCGTCTGCTGACTTGCCATGTACAGTAGGTACAGATTCCTCTCTCCAAAGAAGTCTGCACACTAAGAAAAATAAGTACAGATTACAAAGAAGAAAAGAGTACAAAGCTTGTCGCTGGGGCTGTACCTTATATTGAGGTACAAAAAAGTACCTTTCAGTGAAAGTCCTTTTTTGTACCCATATTTTTGTGCCAGTAAAGATTATAAAGATTATTAACATTATCATCAACTAAATATGTGTCAAGAACTTGATGATCCAAAATTGTCTGGCTTTCAAAAGAAAAATGTGCAATTAAAATATATATTGTTTATTAGTACAGTGATAGAGAATACTGAATGTACATTTTGTCTGATTAAATGGTACAAATCTGTACTTATTGCTGTTAGGAATGGCTTTGTACTTCAAAGGGAACAAATCTGACCCTGTAAAGACCAATATTGTACCTTTGAGGCTACAATTATAAAGAATGTACCTTTGAGTACAAAAAAGTACTCATATCGTACCTCTCTTTTTTAGAGTGTGATGGCTAATCCTGCTGTGTTCTGTCTGTGGATCTCCAAAAAAAAAAAAAAAAAATCCAAAATGTTGTATTTTCAACTGATCCAAAGGGGTGAAGCTCTGGTAGGGGTTTGCAGGTAAGAGTTGTTGCCATAGTGGTTTTATGCAGGTTTATTTATTATGATGTCACAATAAGGGAGTCATCCAAGTGACTCATAGAAGCATTAGATTCCTGACACCAAACTCTTTTAACTGATTTACAGTTGAGAGCAGTCGAGACCTGTGGAAAGTGGAAATACAAAAGCTTCCAGAAAAAGTGTGTTTTGCATAGTATGTCTCCTTTAAAGGAACCCTTAAAAGGTTTTCTTCTCTAGTTTCTAAGATTGAGGACTGAAGCATGAAAGATTACAGTTGACCCATCCATTTTTCTTCTTATTCTTGACCTGTCTGTTAGTATTCTATTGTAGTAACTGCTGAATAAACGTTGATGACTTCTTGTATTACTCAGAAGTATGAATTTAGTGTGGAGATTGAATTGAGCTACATATTAAATCTAACAAAATAAAAAAAAAAACTGTAATGTCTTTGTTGATTACTAAGATTTTAGTACATAGAAGTCTCAAATCATGGACCCAAAAAAATCTATTGTATTCTTCTTCAAAACAGCTTTCACATGTTATATTCACACCCCAAAATTGACATAAACCCTTCCTTCTAGTGAAGACCATATTAAAGTCCTCACTCAGGACCAGGCTGCTATATCTGCCCTATGAATATATGATCTTTAAACAGACACAATGTTCAGAAATATGAGAACTGACATTCCTGGTAGCCTGCTTCCTCATTTATAACACTTCAGTGGCCATAATCAATGCTGGCACAACAACAACCAGGCAATATGGTGTTGTTGATGCTGGAGAGCAGCACATCACCATCAAGATCCACTAGTTATTTGAAAGCATGTTGTTACGTGGACCAGGTCTCTTAACCACAGCTTCTCCTGTGCCCGTATCCTCAGAATGGGAGGTCAGATGACAATTAAACAGGATCTGAAACCACATTACAAGGGAAAATATCTGCATCCACATATTTCACATATTCCAGTAAGACTTGAGGAAGCCAAACACGATAACACACAAAAGTGGGGGCAAGGCTGACAGCTAACTAGCTACAGTTTTTTCAGCTTGCGAATAGCACATCAAGAGAATAGCAACACTATCTAGTAAAACATGGGAGAAGTTTGCTGTTTGAAGTGCTAAAACTATGCTATAATATTTTAATTTAAACAATAAAAACAGAAATTAAGCGCTCTCTATTGAAATGTTATGTTTTATTCTGAGATTAATTGTATATACTGTAATTGTAAATAGTTTGTTAAATGATATCTGTGCATTTTTTTGGCTCCAACCATAGTAACATACTTACAATTGATGCTGTGCTCCAAAACAACCACTTATAACACTTCTGTAAATTGTAATAAAATTGTTTATGTTGCAATATTTACATCATTAGCCATTGTCTCACTGTCAAAACATGAGTGCACATACTGTATGTACTCTCTGCTTTATAAGAATAAGGCAGAAATATATATATATATATATTTATTACGCTCATTGAGTATCAATGTCTAGATGTAATTGTGGAAACAATCTATGTAATTTCCTCTTTGTATATGCACTTGTTAAGTGTTTAATCATAAACCCACACTACACTATAATAGCTGTAATAATCACCTAATCAGCTTCTGTGGGTGGCATTTCCCCTACTACTGCTTATGTATCCATGAAAGTCAACTGATTATCACACTGTTGCCCTTATTACACCATTAAGACACGATATGAAGGAAAATAGGAAATCTTTCTGGCATGGTTTTTTGCACCTTTGGCCTGACATTTTGAGAATAATTTTTTTTTTATATATATTTTCATGGTAGAAGATAGTTTCTTTTGTTTTAGCTTTAATTACATTAAAGTGTAAAGTGCGTGAAGCATAAGTGAGTTAAGAGGTTGATCCTTAAAGTCATGCTTATCGTTGTGTTAAGCGCGTTTTTCTATTTGCACCGGGTTTTTCTATATGCTGCGCCTGTGTTGTAATTTTGATGGATGTGTTTTGTGCTTTTGCAGCGCTTTTCAATTTGCACTGCGCTGGGCTTTCTCGGCCACCGTATAAATGCCTTTCTCTTCAAAAAAAAAAAAAAATTGTCCCATTGTTGTCACGACCACATCCAATCTACTGGCTGCAACTCCTCCCACTGTGACGTGATGCTTCCATCAAGACCTCTAGGATCTTTTCCAACTGGCTTTTTGGCCAATTGGCTATTATATGGTAATAGTGGGTCTATAAATCTGGTTTCAATAGAAATGGCTCCAACCACCACTTTTCTAACTGCCAGTATAATCACATTATGGGACAACTAAACCACTCTTGGATAGAGCACCAACTGCCAATTATGTTACTGTAGCCATAAGATGCACTGTCTAACATCTTACTGTGTAGTAGAGGAGAGAAATCATCATCATACCAAACTAGAGAGGTCAAGACCAATTTTACTTATTGGCTTTTTAGGAACAGATGGCTGTGGCATCACTGGGATCAGGCTAAACTTTTTTAAAATAACTGTTTAATTGTTGATCCCACAGCATAATTTAGGGCGTGATGTCTTTGGTATCGCAAAAACGTGCAAATAGCATGAACTAATTCTCATAATTAATCATGGGTGTAAAATAAACCATGCCATTCCCTTTAAGAGGCAGGTGCACTTTGATGTGTTCGTATCTCAAGAGTGCCACACTTTGTGTGTCTCAGCAGAGGATACTAACCTGTGAAGATACGCCATCAGCTCATTTAAGGGAACACACTTTTTTCTTGGGTTTACCTGCTTTAAATCCAACTGTTCTGCAACTGGGTTCAACAACCCTCTGGGCTGGAGAGCACTGTAGCACTCCATTCCATTACACTTCATTTTCAAAAACAGAATTGGCTTGCAATGGCTTGAAAAAATATCTGGCCCACGGCCAAACTTAAACCCCTGCCTTAGACCATGGGCTTCATGTTAGCCCCGCATTTGGATGAGCACCAGTCTCCATCTGGGTTGTAACTTGTACATGGAGCAGAGGTGGGACCCATGTGGGGGTTTTACAGTGGGCTGTGAGGATGGAACCTATTTCTATTCTGGAACCCACCTACACTGTAAAAAGTGTAGCCCTGCTCAAATTAAAAAAATTGATGTCCATTTGTTGCATCTAAACTATTTGACTTCACTCAATCTAAATAAAGTCAATTGTTACAACCTGATTATTTTATTTTGACATAAACCATATTACTTTACTCGACCCAATATTAATTATTCACCTTGATCCAAGTTAAATTCTTTACATTTCAGTTTCGGAACCAAACTAATACATTTAAATTGAACCGAACTTAAAAAAAAAATCATGGCAGCATATTCAGAAGTTCCAGAAGTTACTGTGGCGTGGAAGAGGACGGATTACCAGCGAGATTCGTTTCAGTGCTCTCTTACTCTTTTTATTTTGCTCTGAGGAGGACACTAAGAGCTGGATTTACATGGGATTCCACTTTTGAAAGTGAAACTAATTACAGTTCCAACGCAGCTAACCCCACTCCCACACACAGAAAACACACAAAGGGTGAGGCACTTACACAAAACAACCACATAACTGATAACTACATGAATAATACTAGAACAGTGATAATAAAACATGACATGAAACTCTGGGATAAACAGTAACATAAACACGCAGAAAAACACCCACTTCCCCCAACAGGGTGAGCTCCCATAATTCCTTCCGCCCCCCCCTCCAGTCCCGACGCCACAATACCATAAGCATCTCGCGAGCGCGTTCAGGCACTTTCTCCCTCTCTCATTCTCTCTCTCGCGAGCGCGTTCAGGCACTTTCTCCCTCTCTCCCTCAGTGCTCTGAAGCACTTCTCTACAACTTCTCCCGTGCTCCACAGTGCGCATGCGCAATTCATGTTTGATTCAAATTAAAAATATTACATCCTTATCTCTTTTCTTCGAGTATGATTTCAGTGGAACCAAAACATTTGGTTTATTTCCTTCAGAATTGTAATTAATTTGGTCTAAATCAAAATTGACACATCAAAATTCAAAAAGGTTGAGTTTCACAATAAAGTCAATAATTGTACTATGTGTTCAATCATATTTATTAGCTTGAATGAACAGCTCCATGCTTCACTTTTTACAGTGTATCTATCCCATGTTCCACCCATGAGAGATCCACATGAGCATATAAGCTGGGCAGTAACTACTATCAAACGAATATGAAAGGTTCTATAGTTCTGAGAATGTGGATTAAGTGGGATATTGGTGTGATATTTCAAGTAAAAAAAGTGAATTAGGTTGTCTTTAAGCTGCTGCTCATCTCCGCAGGGAGGCTTCTCCAATGTAGAGCTGTTGACAGCGCTGAAGGACGGCCTGATCTGTAGTCAGAAGAAGTTGAAGTTGAAGCAGGAGAGAGAGAATAGCTGTCCAGCAGACACTAGAGTCACTAGCACACAGGGACCATCTCCAATATGCTCCCAGTCAGAGCCTCCATCACACTCTCACACACACTCTCGCCCGCCCACTCCCAGGAGAGCACAGAACAATGCTGAGATGTCAGGCGATGACAGAAAGTCCCTACCGTGGCTTCAGTCCAACAGCCGCAATGCAAGATCACGATAAAACACACACCCAGAGAAAGAGAGAGAGAGAGAGAAAGAGAGAGAGAGAGAGAGATAGAAAGACAGAGGGTCAGACTTTTGACTTCCATCCACAGCAAAGCAAAACCTAATCCTCAACGCAGCGAAACAGCTTGAGACTAAAGAGCAGGCTTTGGTTTTAATAGAGGCTAAACATCACAAATGTCACACACACACACACACATGCACACACTGCTACAGTTTTTCTTTTCTTCCTTTTTTCTATGAAAACTGAAAGCCATAGCGCTGAAGCCATTGCAGTATAGTTTGTACTATGGTCAAATATTGTATTAACATATTTATTGGATTATTTTTTTTATTTATTGCAGATAAAACACACCAGTAGAGGCAGAATAATAATAAAAAAAGTCTGCTAACCAAATTCTATACTTTCTATACTTAGTACAATCATTTTTACTCCAAATTGTCTGCATTCCATCAAATTAAACAGAACTTATTAATTTTTTTTTGTAATGAAATGTGCACTTGGTCCATGTTCTTCTAACTATTGTGTTGTTATTAGTTATTGACGATATCCATACTATGCTCAGAAGAGTATCTTGCATACAGTTGTGGCATAGTTACCTTGAAAAAGTAATCTCATTATTAATTACTCCTTTAAAAAGTAACAAAATCAAGTATGTTACATTATGGATTACTTGATTTGAAGTTGGTTAAATCAAGTAACTTTCAAGTTACTTTACTAGTTACTTTCAGCAGCTGTCGACCACAAAGCCCCCCAAATCCCACCCCGCACACACACCCCTGCCACCTCAACATATTCGTTTTGCCAAAACTCACTTTATTGGAAGCATGTCTCCACCTTTGAGACTCCAAACGTTTCTTCAACTTTAACGTTGTGTTTTACAAGCTAGGTAGCTTTGTCTCCAGCACAGAGTGAACAACCAACCTTGATACTTATCATCTTTAACTAATACAAACTTAATGTGTGAGTGTGTGCATGTGTTTGTGTGAGGTGGAGAAAGAGGGGGGCTCGCTGTGTGTGAGTGTGTGTTCAGCCCGAGTGCTAGTTTTAGTCTGTTAGCTTATTAGCTTGTTGTTATTTTGGTGTGGTTGTGGCCAACCATTCAGCAAAAAAGCGATGACCATGTTCATTTATCCTGATTACTGCCTCTTGACTGAGGTCTCGATGCTCAGGAGGGCTAAGGAGAATGACCAAAAAAGGAACGCACAGCGACTTGGATAAGTAACTTTAATCTGATTACTGGATTGTAAATAGTAATGCGTTATATTACTCGTTACTGGATAAAACAGACAGATTAAGTTAAACATTACTAAGTAACGTTTTACTCACTGCCTGTGTCTCCTAACAACATCATATATCACAATGAATGTGATACAATAAAATATCATTATATTGCCTAGCTCAAAATATATTTTGAACTGATATGGTGATATATCATGTTTTATATTAATTGAAATAAGAGAGTACGTGACAATACTGGGCCTCATTCGCAATAAGAACGATTAATTTGCTTCTATAAAAAAAAACCTTTGACCCTGATCTACACCTGGTCACATCAGTTGACTAGTACAGTATATGGATTAGTGAGATCAGTTAAGCTACAGAATTGCAAAATTTTCTCCAGTTTTTGACCTGATTCTCAGTCTGGATGTGTCTATGCTTTTTGGCTCTAGTCTGCATATTTTTGGTAATTCCGATTGTTGAAGAGAGAATCCAGTAGTGGGGAGCTGACTCTCTAACTGATTTTTGGCCTTTTGGAGATTAAAAATACATTTAGAATTTTGTTAAAGAAAATTGAGATAGTATGTTCAAATGTTTATGGAGACATTTTCTAATGAATGCATATAGCTACTTCACATCCTGACATATAATACCAGTCAACAGCTTGGACACGCTTTTCCATTTAGTGTTTTTCTTTATTTCTTAATTTCATTTATTTTCAGCATTGTAGATTAATATTAAAGACATGAAAACAGTTAAGAGACACATATGGAATTCCATAGAAAACAATAAAAAAGTGCTTGTCTCCCACCTGACCCAATCCCCTGACCTAAATCTAAAAAAACTGAGATAGGGTTTGAGGTTTGTAGTGATTGAGGATATTGTTCAGCACCTCCAGGAACTCCTTCAAGATGCTGAGAAAACTATTCTAGGTGACTCTACTTCATTGAAGACACTGAGATTAAAATACCAAGAGTGTGCAGATCTGTCCTCAAAGATAAATGTGCTACTTAGAAGAATCTAAAGTATAAAACATAATCAGGTTTGTTTAGCATGTTTTGTGTTCCTGTATAACTTTAACGTAGTCTTCTATATTACATTTACAATGTAAAAAACATACAAAGAAGAAGAGGTGTTCTTATAAAGGGCTATATAAGTGTTATTGTCAATAGCCAGTATTAGACATAGTTCTAGATCTATATATAAGACCACCCTAGCTGGATGCTTAAGTGGTTATTTTTGTTCAACCACCCTTCACTTTCATGGAAAATATTTTCAGCTAATTAAAGGGTTGGTGCACAGAAATAAGAGAGGGGTCATTAGTGGTCTGTTTACTGGAAACTCAAGGAAGTTTGGTGACCCTTTCTATTAGTGCAGTCTATCGTTTTAGGATAAGAGCTACCAGTGGAAACAAACCAGAACAGCTACAGTGATTTCCAGGCAGCTACATAGTTATCTGTCTTTCTTTGGTCTCATTTGGTTTTGTAGATGGTTCATTTTAAAAATGGTTTCCAACACTGGTTCTGGAAAACCCCCTGCCTTGCACATTTTAGTGTTTAGCAGATTAGTTTAGCAGAAATCAAGTGTGTTGGCAGATCGGGGAACACAAAAAAGTGCAGAGCAGGGGGTCCATTAGCACCAGGGTCATACAGCTCTGGTAAGAGACCACTTCAGTTTCTGAATCAGTTTCTCTGATTTTGCTATTTATGGTATATTTATAGGTATATGTTTGAGTAAAATGAACATTGTTGTTTATTCAAATAATCTCAAATTTTAAATAAAAATAGGGTCATTTAGAGCATTTATTTACATGCAAATGAGAAATAGCTGAAATAACAAAAAATATGCAGAGCTTTCAGACCTCGAATAACGCAATGGAAACAAGTATATAATCATGAAGTTTTAAATCAAAATTTGGTGGAAAAACCCTGTTTTTTAGTCACAGTTTTCATGCATCATGGCATGTTCTCCTCCACCAGTCTTACACACTGCTTTTGGATAACTTTATGCCACTCCTGGTGAAAAATGTCAAGCAGTTCAACCATCTTCCTCTTGATTATATTCCAGAGGTTTTTAATTTGGTCAAATCAAAGAAACTCCTCATTTTTAAGTCTCTTATTTTATTCCAGTGCTGCATATTAGTACAATATGTATGCTCATGCTGTTGTGAGATGTTATCTTGTAGCATGCTCATGGCAATGATAGTGAAGTTGTGCAGGCATTGCATATTCCTATATCCACAGAGTACCAGAAATACATCTTAGAAAGCAGTGCAGTGGTTGGTCTGCATTTGGCTACAAGTGTCTGTGCAAAGAATAGTACCGGGATAGTACATCTCCCTACTGTTAAGATTCTTTATTGCAGGGGCAATGCAGGGGTTGGCAATTAAGTTTGGCTGTGGGCCAGATATTTTCTGAGTCGTTATGTGGCGGGCCACAAACCGGTGGGGGGTGAAGGTTGGCTCCGGGGGGAGGGCAGGGGCGGTGGAGGTTGGGGTTAAAATGAAGTGTAATGGAATGGAGTGCTAAAGACTAGTAGCTCTCCAGTCCAGAGGATTGTTGAACCCAATTGCAGAACAGTTCATCTCAAAGCAGGTAAACCCAAGAAGAAAGGAAATAAATAAATAACCACACCGCTCCTCACGTGGAATCGAACCCGTGTCGCCAGGGTTGTCGTCTTATACACTACCCCTGCCTCGTCTAGTGAATTGGGACAAGGCCAGAAAAAACGCCCTTATGAGGACGGGCAGAAAAACGAGAACAGGCGGAAACTAAAGTCACGTCAAGCGCGACAGAGAGAGAGAGACAGGGGAGGGAGGTAAACAAAAGCTCACCAGAGAAGCATTTTATTATCGATCATTACAGTTCGAACAACCTTACGGGCTGGATGTTTCATGCTTGCCGACCCCTGGTATAATGCATTTGGGTTGGTTGATTCTTTTTTTTCCTTGGTTCAAATACCTATTTACTGATGAAATGTGTGTGAAAATGTGCTTAACTTTTTTTTTCAAGTTTTAAGCATTGAGAGAACCACCATGTCTAAAGAATCTTTATGAATGAAAATGTTTTTACAAAACTGCACAAACAAGCCAAGAAGCGTTTAGGGACCTTTTATTTTTAAGAGAGTCTGGAGAGAATTTGGCGGAGATATTAGTTCAGGCCATTTGTCTCTGTCTGAAGTAGCGAGGCCATGTCAATTATTTAAAAGAACAAAACAACACAGGCGAGGATAGCAGATGAGTGCCTTGCGCCCAAGCCACTCATTTACACCCCCTCTCCCAAATTCCCTCCTGAGTTGTAGGGTGCATTTAGGCCACAATAAAGCCCGTTTCATCCCTCCGTCCCTCCTGTCTGAATGTGTTTATTCACAGCACACACCCACATCCGGCCCGCCACCGCCGCCACCGCTGCCACTGCAGAGTCAGGAAAGGACAAGCAAGAGCAAAACACTCACTGTGAGAGGGCAGAGAGAGAGAGAGAGAGGGGTGAAAAGGTAAAGAGAAAGTAGAGAAGAGATGAATTAAGGTTAAAATGCATTAATTCACAGCATAATATAATCATATAAGACCCAGTTAACCTTTTTATATCTTTATTTAACCAGGAAGTCCCTTGAGATCAAAATCTCTTTTTCGAGGGAGACCTGGCTCATCTTAATACAATAAAGATAAGTAAAAACATGTAAAGTGTTGTGTTGTTTCTATGATTTAAAAAGAAAAACTAGTGTCAGTAAGTAGCTTTATCCTAGTGTTAAAGACAGAGTCAACAGCTGGTGTATATGGATACTGATAATTCACAGAATTTAAAAGACCTCTCACACAGATTGTCGTTGAATTAAATTCATAACCAGTCGTTGTCTGCGGGCCCCAGGCCAGCTCGAGGCCCCAGGCAATTGCTTGGGCTGCCTGTCCTGTTGCAACAGCCCTGCTTGGACAGACATGCACGTTCACATATTGTATTGGATCAGCATTTTTAGAAAGTGAAAAGAAAATAGCAGTTGTTTATGTGCAAATATTTAATTTGAGGTTCTGCTCATTCAAACGTTCATCTTTTTGTATATCTGCTCCCTTTTACTGCGTTCACACTAGAAACCTTACACCAGTTCAATTGACATTTTTTGATCAGATTGTGCTAGGCTAGGTTAATTGTTGACACAACTGTTCCTGAAATGGTAAACATGCAAAAAAATGATTTCTGGACTCTTAAAACTTTATGAATATAAACTTGTTTTTTTTCTTTGAATTATTTGAGGTCTGAAAGCTCTGCATCTTTTTTTTGGTATTTCAGCCATTTCTCATTTTCTGCAAATAAATGCTCTAAATGACAATATTTTTATTTGGAATTTGAGAGAAATGTTGACCGTAGTTTATAGAATAAAACAATACTTATTTTACTCAAACATATATCTTTAAATTGCAAAGTGAATTGATCTCTTATTTTTTTCCAGAGCTGTATATTTTAAAAATCAAGCTATGCAAATATGACCATATATTAATATTGCATTTACTACACATGTTTTTATTTTCCAAAAAAAGAGTTGTTTCTGGCTGGATGAGACTCCATGAGAGTACAGAGTACAGATAGTGAGTTGCGAGGCCTGATATTAGGATATGTCAGTGCTCTAATGGTAGAAGCATGTTTTGCGTGTGTCATGTCCGCTCACGCCGCTGATGGATAACGGGGCTATTCGGCTCTGCGAAGCCCAGCAACCGTTCTCCCCGGCTGACCAATCAGAGCACTGCTCTCACCGCTGCCCGAGTGTCAATTTTCAGCCATGTGTTTTGGCTAGAGCATCTCTCTGTAGCGTCATGTTGGCATGGAAACTGTCTGGAATTCAATCACTATGTTTCACACTGGCATTTGGTAGCATGCAGTCAGCGATGCACAAGTTAGGGGCTCTGAGATTTCTCCGATTCTGAGGCATCCTGGGAAAAAACAAGGCGGGAGGGCACAAAGGACGAGGTGGGGGCAACATTGCAGATGATTACAATAGAGTGCTGGCTAATTAAGGAGGGTGACACAAAAAGAAAGAACAGTGGGATCATTAGTGTGGACTGTTTACTGGAAATCCAGACAAAGCCAGAAGACTCAGAGGAAGCGTGGAGACCCCCGGGATTACTGCAGTCCAGAATTTCAAAGTGGAATCTGCCACTGTACAAAGTGTTTGTAGTGGTCTGCTGCAGCAGCCAGTTACCTAACTGTCTTCCTGTGTCTCTCGCTCTCCTGCATACTCATTCAAACCTTCACCAACTTTTTTTTGAATGTGCTCTCTTTTACTGCGTTCACATTACAAACCTCAATTCAGATTCAGATCAGTTTTCAGATTGGCTAGCTCAATGGTGGACACCTGTCCCTATAATGGTTCAGATTGTATCACAAGTTTTATGTTTAAGCTTCAGGCCTCTGGTGTTGTGCCAAATTCTGTCTCCCAGTCAAAATCAGGCTTAAGTCATACACTGTTTTAGTTGTGAAGCAAAACCTAGTGTAATATTGGTAGTACTTCATAAACAGAAACAACAGGAATTGCAATTGTATTCTGTTGTGCCCATACAGCTGTGTGTACACCAGCGGGAGTTGAATTCTTACAGGAAGTCAGAACTAGGCACAGGGATGATGCTAGCTAATGATGGCAGGGCAAAGTGTACTCATATAAGCCGAAAATGGGCGAGAGTCCAACCTGATTGTTGACATTAAAATCACATTCCTACAAATTGGATAGAACCAGCCTGGCACTCTGGTTCACATTAAGATTTGCCAGCAGACTTCGTTTGATGGAGGAATCTGTGGCAGGGTGGGTGCATGGAAAGTCAGCAGACGTTTTTTTGTGCTCCTATCTTTGTTAAGCATGAAGTAGCTTGTTTCTGTTTTGCCATTCAACACAAGCTTATTTGCATAAAAGTGACAGAACACTTACACCCTTACCAGCCCTTAGAGCTGGTGAGATCTCTTTATATGCGAATGAGTTTGTGCAAAGACCTTCATGAGCGTGTTATTTTTTTGTATAGTCCATAGACATATTCTAACTTAAGTAAAAAGAGATATACAGCCAAAATGTCTGGTAATAAGAAAGCAGACTTTGTCTAGTCTCGCCACCCCACCCTTTCATTCTCTTTCTCTCTCTCTAACTCTCTAAACATATTTTTGCTCTGCCATTCCTCGGCATTAAGCTTCAACAGAGTAAATAGCACCTCACTGCTTTGAATTGAGAGGAGCTCAGCAGAAGTTGGCTGTGAGAAAAAGACGAGTGAAAGAAGTGTTTTCTTCCCTGAAGTACTTTCCAGGCCAAGGTTCTATCTAAAACGACTTCATTATTTAAGCTGCTCCTTTCTCGCTCCCTGCCTCTGGGGTTCAGGAGAAATGTGCCAGGGTTTAGTCAGGAGAACAAGAGATGAATGTTTCAGTGCTTACTCCAAAAAAATAAATAAAAAAACCCCAGAACCCATGTGTTTTCCAGAAGGGTAGGGTCGGGGGAGAGGCTGTTGCGGTGTGTGGAGTGGAATCGTGACCTCGGCTTTCGCTGTGAAAGTCAGGGGCCCGTTATCTGGCTTGGCTCTCGCGAAGAAGTTAAGATGGATAGGTCCATTACGGCTGGAGATACCATCTATTTTGTCATTTATAATGAGGAGAGCCTGTCAAGCAAGTCTTTTTAAATTTGAGCGAGTTGGCGCAGCAGAAACAGAGCCATCACAAAGGCCTCTATATTTAGATGATGATAAACGCTGATATCACAGCATTTGTTCTGAATGTTAATGGAAGCGATGAGGACATATTACCACTTATGGCTTCTTCATTACGGGCAGACTTCACATTCTGACGATGAGAATAACTAGACGAACCCTTAAACTCCTAGAGCCTTCAACTCCCCATGCAGCACATTACACTGTCTGGATGGACGTAGGCAGGGGGTTAACACCCTAATAAAATACAAAAACGGAGGGACAGAAATCCCTCAAAACCCCCTGAAATCGCCTCGCACAACAGCCCGACTGTTAGCGTCGGAAGAGGGCCAGAGGACGGCGAGGCAATTATCTTTCTGATTGGTTATTCAGGCTCTTGGCTGAGTGTGGAGGCAGCTGCAGAGAGGCAGGTGCAGAGGCTCGCTCCGGCGGCCATGTGCGCCTTTCTGCTCCATCTCTTACTCCACCGCAAACGTGCTCCGCGGCCACGGGCTGCCGCTGCTGATGTTTGTGTGGAAACCCGCTTTAACAGGTGCCGCCATTTATAGCAAACACAACGCCTCATCTCACTCCCGGCCCCATGCAGAGCGGCCCATTCAGTGTCCATTACACGCCGTTTTCAATGCTATTTACACAGCGCGGCCCAGCTGCCTATATAAACATGCTTTTCAAGGGCCTCCAAAAGATGCAGCGGCTGCGAATCCTAAGCAGCTCCAAGGCGTCAACTCAGGACACGGAGTTGCAGGAAGTGCGTCTTGGCTCTCCGTCTTGGCCCGATAGCCTTTTGTTGTTTTTGTTGTTTCGTTGCGTCAAAAATCTCGCAGCGCTCGCGGACTCGCTGAGAAGTTTTGGCCGAAACCGTCGGCTTCTTACTCACATCCTCCACGCCGGGGGAAAGGTCGACTTAGCCTTCGAGTAAAGCCAGCGTGCGGCGCGCAAAGTTCACAGCACACCCGCATCGTGTCCCTCTCAGCACGCCGCGGTGTCAGTGCGGTGGATGTCACTGCGGCCAGAACCGCATGGTAGCGGGAAACGTCTGTCACGGCGGATGGCTAATTAGCTTCTGATCGTGCCTGGAAGGTGGGTTGGTAGTGCAGGGATCAGCATGAATCGCAGAGAAGTGGCTTCAGCAGAATATACTTTAATGCACTTTGACGTGCACCGCAACACACAGTGCAGATACTCCAAATGCATCCAAATGTATCCAGACACCCCTTCTAATTTAAGAATCGGGTGATATAAAGCTGTCGGCACGGTTGAGTAACAAGAGTTGCAGTGCAGGGAAGTGACATACAGCTCTGGAAAAAAAAATTAAAAGAGCTCTTCAGTTTCTGAATAAGTTTCTCTGATGTTGCTATTTTTAGGTAAATTGTCATTTAGAGCATTTATTTGCAGAAAATGACTTTGCAGAAATGGCTGAAATAACAAAAAACCTCAAATAATGCAAAGAAAACAAGTTCATACTCATATTCAAGTTTTAAAATTTCAGAAATCAATATTTGGTGGAATAACCCTGTTTTTTAATCACAGTTGATTTAATGCATCTTGGCTTGTTCTTGTTTTCCTCCACCAGTCTTACACACTGCTTTTGGATAACTTTATGCCTTTACTCCTGGTGCAAAAAATCCAAGCAGTTCAGCTTGGTTTGATGGCTTGTGATCATCCATCTTCTTCTTCAATTTGGTAAAATCATAATTTTTAAGTGGTCTCTTAAAAATGTTCCATAGCTGTATGTTGAACCTCGCTGTTGTGTCATAATTGAAATACATATAAATACCATGTAAATAAAACCAGGCTGATTAAAAATGTTACATAACTGTTGTTTACTAGTCTTGGCTTTGTATTTGTGAGTTTATTGTCTAGTCTTGTTTCTGAAATTAGGGTGTATATTTTCTATGGAAAAACATTAGAGATAGAGCAGTAGGGAAATGCAATACATACAGCACCTGTCTGACACCGGATATTGGAACTGGAATTGAGATGATATCAGCAGAAATGCTGTATCAGATATCACAGTGTGGAAAAAGTATAAATATGATCCAATCCTGTAAAAAGTCTATTCTGAAACAGCACACACTCACGCTGGGTGGCGGCACAGTGGTGTAAAGCTCCCCACCACTGAACTCTGAGCAGCTCTGGAAACATCCAACATCTTTGGGAATGAATTGGATTCTCACAGTATGCTACAGTGTGATACGTATTTCTGAATGTGTTGCACAGGTACATGAAGTGATAGACAGCAGTACATAATGGAGGCTTATACTATCACAGAAACAAAAATACAATTAAATAAGACAGGGCTTCTGCCGAATATTTGACCTATTGGTTCTCTTTAATTGGACGCAGTGTTGCGAGCCAGCAAAAAGTGATATAGAAAAAAAAGGAATTGTTGTACTCATAGTACCTGATTCTATTTATTTAAGTGCCTGGTTTAGCTGCATGTTTTGTACAAATAAGTTGAGCAAATTACAGCCGTCAACTTCACTCTCTAAATGTGCTGATATGTAGGGTAATTTACTGTTCATTTTTCATATTGGGCTTCTTTTAGAATTTGCTGTTGAATTTTTACATTTGCATTTCAGTTTCAGAATAAAGTTTTTTTTTTATCTGAGTTGGCGTATTTTTTAGAATTTTCTACTTAATTTCTGAGTTTTGACATGTTTTAAAATATGCTTTTAAGTTTCAGATTTTGCTGATAAATTTCTAAATGTACTGATCTTTTAGAATTTGCTAAAGAATTTTTAAATGTACAGATTTATGAAAATGTTCTGATGACTTTTTAAATTTACTGATTTTGTAGAATTTGCTGATGAGTTTCTAAATTTGCTGATTTTGTAGACTTTGTGGATGAGTTTCTAAATTTACTGATGAGTTTCTAAATTTGCTGATTTTTTACAATTTGTGGATGAGTTTCTAAATTTGCTGATGAGTTTTTAAATGTTCAGATTTTTTTTTTAATTTTTTGATGTGTTTCTAAATGAGCTGATGTTTTGAATTTGTGGATGATTTTTTAAATGTCCTGTTTTTTTAGAATTTGTGGATGAGTTTCTAAATTTGCTGATGAGTTTCTAAATGTGCTGATATTTTAGATTTTTCTGAATTGGCTGATGTTTAAAATGTGCTGATGAATTTTTAAATTTGCTGTTTTGATTTGCTAATTTATCTCCCCGTACCTTTAAGCCTTGCTCTTTTCAGGACACTATTAGTCATGCATGTTTGCGTGAAAAGTAGCGGTGTTTAAAAAAATCCAGTGTTTTAGATTTCAGAGCTATCCTGAACCATCCTGTAGTGCTGAGGCCTGAGCTGGGACATACAGTACATGTGGCCTTGAGTCTGCTGTAACTTTATTTGTGAAGTGTACTGTTGTTATGTTATTTTTTATTTTTCATTTTACCCACCCCAAACCATCCACCTTTACCTGACCTGCACGCCCAACATCAGCGTCTGACCACAGTAACACTGCTGAGATCTTATCAGCATGTTGCAGGAAAGCTTTTGCAGAAGAGCAGCTGCTGTTGCTGGGATCAGTTTAGTGTTAATGCTCTTGATTCTGACAGGAATGTTGGAAGAGCAGGTGAACAATCAGTGAATGTGAGAAATCTGTGTGGCAGTCAGGGCAGTCCGGACGCATCGACCCGGAGTGAGAGCGAGTGGCCGCTAATTCCTTCCCCTGAGCTCTGTGCTTCCTGTGCGCCGGGTGCATTGTGGGGATAATAGGAAGCAGACAGTGTGGCCCAGCAGACCTGCCGTCTTTATGGTAGTGTCAATACTACCTGTACCTCATGCCTTGAGAAGTAATGAGACAAAAGCCCACCTTCCATCCAGGAGCAATATCATTCATTATCCATGGCTAACAGGCCTCTGCCGGCTCTGGGGAGGGCGCGGTCCTGCAGCCCCCCAGTCTGCCGGCCGAGCCGCCCGCTGTCTCCGTGTCTCCATGTCTCTGAAGTGTCTCGGCACTCTGGGGTGAGAGAGGCTGAGGTTAAGTGAGTCATATCTCTGAAGTGCAACACTGGACATCGAGGCCATGACCTCTGCTCACAGTGTCACTGCACCCAGACCTCTGCTGATGCATAGAAATATACAATAAAAAAATAAGAGACCACTTCAGTTTCTGAATCAGTTTCTCTGATTTTGCTGTTTATAGATATATGTTTAAATAAAATTAATATTGTTGTTCTATTCTATAAACTACAGACAACATTTCTCCCAAATTCCCAATAAAAATATCATCATTTAGAGCATTTATTTGCAGAAAATGGGAAATGACTGAAATAACCAAAATATAACAAAAAAGATTTGCAAAGCTTTCAGACGTCAAATCATGCACAGAAAACAAGTTCATATTCATAAAGAGTTTTAGGAGTACAGAAATCAATATTTGATGGAATAACCCTGTTTTTTAATCATAGTTTTCATGCAGCTTGGTATGTTCTCCTTCACCAGTCTTACACACTGCTTTTGGATAACTTTATGCCTGCACTCCTGGTGCACAGATTCAAGCATTTTTTGTAAAAATCAAAGAAACTCATCGTTTTTAAGTGGTCTCTTATTTTTTTTAGAGCTGTGTAACAATACTGTACACAAGGCAATAAAATGTGATTGTTTAAATCAAATTTTAGAAAAATAATCACAGTATAGTATGGTCATAGTATACCTACTGTAAATATTTGAGTTGAAAAAAAACATAACCTGTTTTTTTTTTTTTTTGTATTTCCAACTTTTGCAGCTTTGAAATAACAAAAACGCAAAAGTTTGGGCACCCTGCATCCCCTGCATGGCCAACACTTTGTAACATGCGTATCACAGCTTTTAAATAAATGCTTTTCGTAGTCGGTTTGCAGTCTTACAGTTCTTTGTTTGGAGGATTTTCACCCATTCATCATTGCGAAAAGGCTTGAAAGTAGAGATGCACCAAATTTCCAGTAACTGACATCTGCTTACATCCTGTTGAGGCCTGACTGTTAGCATTGCGGCTAACTTCTCACACCCTGTTAGAATGGCTGATGTGATTTCATCATGACTCTAACTCTTTTAAGCCAGGTTGTTAGCAATGTGGCTTACCTGCTACTATGGACTTGGGTTCAACTTTGAAGAGACTTACCCGATCTAACTGGTGCAGTGAATTGATCTGTCATCAAGTATCAGCAAGCAATCCATCTTAGAAAAACAGCTTAGTAAAAAAGCTTGGAAAAACAGTTAAGTTAAGTTAAGTCTCATTTTTAATTCCATGGTAGCCATTCAGTACATCTGCACTGCCAGCTGTGTGCAATCAAAGCTAATTACTTCAGATTCATCCCAAGTCAGACAACCAGAGTTGGATTGTGAGCCAATCCAGTGGAAATATGTCATAAAAGGCATTACCACAAACAGTGGACAGTGCGATGTAATGTTGTGGTAATGATTGTGATCGGTCACATCTGGCTAGATTTTTTTTTTACTTTGGCATGAGATGTGCCAAAAGTCATGGGACACAATGCTAGTTCATGCTAGTTGCCGTCTCGTGACACAAGCACGTGCAAAAGCTTCCTGTCACATTGAGAGACACGGACACGCCTAAAGTTACTGCAGATGGACGCAGACCTATTTGAGAAGGGATGGAGGAGGTGGACCAATGAAAATACGGAAAGACAGCAGGTTCTGTTTCCTGTATTGTGACCTCTCCTCTTCCCAGTGTCCTTCACCGAGACACAGCGAGAGCACAAGCGGAGCGAGAGAAAGACTGATAGAGAGAGAGAAAGTAAGAGAGACTAGAAAAGACTAACCACATCATCTGTTTCAAGGCCTCCGCTCGGGCTGGTGTGTGAGCGTGTGTGTGTGTGTGTATACGTGGAGGTATGTGTGTGTGTGTGCACGCACGAGTGTGGCCTCCGAATAAATAATTGATGGAAATGGGACTTGTTAGCAAGAGCAGCATAATCACAGGGGCTCCGGCTAATTGGCGAGTGTATTTCACCTTGTTGCCAGAGTGGAGGAATTAAAAACAGTAACCGGAGGAGAGCAGGGGGCTGTGCGCTGGGGCACGGGCCAGGTCACCACACCTGCAGCCACATTCAATTATAATTAGGCTCTAACCTTGATGGGGAAAATAATGTGAACGCCCCATCGAGCAGATGGGAAAGTAAATTGAAAACTGGGATTTTGAGATGTGGACGAAGATGTGGTATTTGGAGGCAACCTTTGGCAGGGTTCTTTTGCTGCATTTATTTAGGTGGATATTAGGTTTAGAAAACTGAATATCTGGACCAAGTTGCATATGTTTTATTTGGTGCACACACTAAAAAAATCTAAAATAAAAATTTAAAAGGAAAAAAGTATGACCTGTCATCTTCACATGAGCTGCATCTGCATATAGTCAGTATTGACTGGCTTATAGAAGAGCTTTTAATAAAACCATTCCACAAATCATCAGAAGTATTGTAATATTAATACATTATAGTATATTGCACACGCCACCTATTCTACTAATTTTATGGCATTGCTATATTCAGCATCAGTTTCAAGTGCAGTAAAGTGCAGTCATCATTCCCATGCTCTACCATTGCTTATATTTACGTTTTTAGAGTTCTTTTTCTTCTTCTATTGTTTAAAAGGTTGTCATTAGCCCCATCCAGACAGGATTAATTTCTCAGGGGGTTCTGGGGTACTTGTCTCTTTTATGGAGGGTCCTCTGTGATTTTATTCCTGTCCAGAACGAACATGTACATGTTTTTTCTCTGACGTCCTCTGAGAAAATTGCATGCTGAATTACCTACTGTTTTTCACTGAACTCCGTGGTCCTCCAGTAATTTTATTCCACTGCAACGCACCGTATTTACACTTTGGTGCGCGTTTCCATGGAGATCCACGTAAACACAACAGTGAGTGGAAATGGAGGAGCTACTGAACGCGATGTCATGTGACCGAGAAACCTAAAAACTCACTGCTCCTACTTTTTTCAATTGCAGTCGTAGAGTAGAATTATTAAATATTTGGTAACACTTTACTTGGATGGTCCATTTTATGGCCTTGTTGAGGCTCAACTGACATTCAACTAACACTGAATTGAATGTCCATTAAATTTAACTTAACCCTATGTTGCATGTAAATGATTCAAAATATAATCTAACCCTACACCTAACCCTAACCTTAACCCTTAATCAACCATAAAATCAAACCCTACACCTAACCCTAACCTTAACCCTTAATCAACCATAAAATCTAACCCTACACCTAACCCTAACCTTAACCCTTAATCAACCATAAAATCAAACCCTACACCTAATCCTTACCTTAACCTTAACCTAAGCTTAAAATCGAACCCTAAACCCAATCCTAAAATATTAAGATAAGCGTTTGGATTAGAGTTAATGGAGGGTTATATTCAATAGAGGATCATTTACTTTCACCTTTTAGTTCATTTGCATTTAATAGACATGTAGTTGAATGTTAGTTGAATGTCAGATGAGCATCAAAGAGGCCATCAAATGGACCATCCAAGTAAAGTGTTACCAAATATTTTTCAAAGATGTCCCTCAGAGAAACGAATCCCGTCCGGATGGTCTGAAAGTCTGAGTCATTCAAAATAATGATCTATATTTTTTGCACCTTTACGATACCAAACACACAACAACACGCCCTAAATCCAGGTGCGTGATGCATAATTGACCGATGCGCTAAAGATCGCTAAAATAGTGAGCCCCAAGTGAGTCACAACAAACCCTTTATTGGTCTGGGGTTGGAGCGAAGAAGTAAATACAGGAAGAAGGTCCTGTGTTCTGGTCTAGTGCATATTTCTGTGCAGTTTAACATGGACCAACACTGTTTATTCATTTATCCATTTATCTTTTAGTTAACGGAGTACACCTGATAATTATATATAGATTCAAGTTCAGAAATTGTTCCCACTACAAACAAACCACCCACAAGGGTCTAGGTGTGGTTGTTTCAGTCTAATTGAAAAAACAGTCCTAGTGCAGTTTTTGGTTGTGTTCTCACCTGCCCAAACAAATCACATCAAAGGGCTAAAAATGTACCAGAATCCGATTTAACTGGATTAAAGAGAGCGCTGGTGTGAAACCGCCCTAAAACTCTATAAATTCTCATTGAGATGCAAGCTTGTACACTTTCCTGGCATCTTCCAGAGGAACAGACGCAATGTTTTGGAAGCACATGCAATGCGGTGCCAGTGCTGAGGTGAGCTCCGCTGCACTCGGCGCTGTATGGGGGGAATGGGATTATGTAAAAGTGAAGTGAAGTGTGTGTTTCAGAGCGTAGTGCTGAAGGTGTAGTGAGCTGTGTGCTTAAAGCACTTCTGCAGAACATGAGCGAGTCGTGTCACGAGAGCTGGTTTCTATCTTTTTTTTTCCTGTATGCGTATTTTCCTGCCTCTCATTTCCTTTGCCTGCTTATTTCATGCTAGTCGCTCTCTCTCTCTCTCTCTCTCTCTCTCTCTCTCTGCCTCTCTCTCCATCTCTCTCTCTTTCCCCCTCCTCCTCTATTCACGCTGAATTATTAAAAAGTGTTTTGATTCCCCCAATGATTGTGAATCTGGGGCTGCGGCTCTCGGCAGCAGCAGCCCAGTCGAGCTTGCTTGTTTTTCGTTTATTTTTTCATCCCTCTGTCTTTTCTGTCTTCCTCCCGCTCCCTTGCTTTCTGCCCTTGTCTGGGTGTGATGCAGCCCTGCGCTTGCTAAAATGCTACCTGTCTAATGTGTCGAAAAAGAAGGATTTTTTTGCTCCCAGCGTTCTCGTCTCACAGTCTGTAGCGTCTTTCTGCTCGCCATCTGCATTCAGGTCAGTCTGCAGTTTCGAAGGAAACAAAAACACTCTGGATCTTCTTCTCATGCTATATCTCTCTCTCTCTCTCTCTCTCTCTCTTTCTCTGTCTCTCTTTTTTTTCTGTGTTCCATTCCCTCTCTCTCCCAGAATGCAATGGGGGATGGTCCCAAATTGGCATAAGGTGGCTGACAGTCTCTCCTGGGATGGAAAGCTCTGTCTCCTGCTTGACTTTCTCCAAAAATGTCACAGCGAGCAAGGACTAAGCTTAAAACAGCCTCCGTTCTGCTGCCCCGGAGCACCTTTAACCCTCCACAATCTTTACTAGTGGGACAGAACACTGCAGACACTTATATCCTGCTTATTTACAGAGTTTTAATTGATCCCTTTCAATGAATAATTATTAAATGACCATTTCTTCCTTTAGGGAAAATACTTTTTTTAGTAATATTAATTAGTAAAGGTATAAACAGTTTAACACAGGAAAAACTTCATTTAGATGGTCCGTTGTTGATGAATGATTAATCAACATTCAACACAGTGTCCAACAAATGCAACAAAAATACTAAGTCTAAATGTTGAATTTAAGGCTTTGAAGGGTCATAATACCAAAATACTGAATCTAAATGTTGGATTTAAGGCTTTGAAAGTGCATAATACCACAATACAGAGTAAAATCATCTGATTTGACGCTTTAAAAGTTCATAATACCAAAACACTAAGTCTAAATGTTGTATTTGAGGCTTTTAAAGTTCACAAAACCAGAATACTAAGTCTACATGTTGAATTTGAGGATTTGAAAGTGCATAATACAAAAAAAAAGAATATAACCATCAGATTTGAAGCTTTAAAAGTGTATAATACCAACATACTGAGGCTAAATGTTGGATTTGAGGCTTTAAAGGTTCATATTACCAAATTTCAGAGTGTAAGCATCTGTATTGGGGCTTTAAAAGTTCATAATACCAAAATATTGAGTCTAACCATCAGTTTTGTTGCTTTAAAAGTTATATCTGTAGGATTTGATGCTCTAGAAGTCATATTACCAAAATACTAAATTTAACCATCAACTTTTTGGCTTTATCAGTTCATAATACCAGAATGCTGAGTCTAAACATTGTATTTGAGGCTTTGAAAGTTCATGATACCAAAATACTAAGTCTAAATGTTGGATTTGATGTTTTAAAAGCAACTGAATTCTTGTTTATTGATTGTAACCCTACACCTTATTTTTTTTTTTTTATCTTAACATTTAAAAGTTAAGTTTAGTATTAGACTTGAGTTTAATATTAATGTTAGGGTTAATTTTTAGGGTTGATTTAAGGTTAGGATGTACATTCAGTTGCGTTTAATAGATATTCAGTTTAATGTAAGTTAGTAATGCAGCTCATATAGCAGAGTGCAGTAAGGCTGGAAGAGTGGAATTGATTTGACAGTGAATGCTGAGTAGATCAGGGGCTGTGAGGTGTTGTCTCAAGCTTTTGTTTCCTGATGAATGTTAGACTCCCAAAAGCTTTTACTGAAGCTGAGATATTGACAGTAAGGCAGCTGTCCTGAGACCAGACATCCAACCGCTAAATAACTCACTATACTGAATGTGTGAGTAATGACTTAAAATACCGCATCTAACAACCGGATCTGAGGATTAATGTGTTTACAGTAACACAATGAACATAGCAAATGGATTTGAGGGTTATTGAATGTGTAATAACAAACCACTGAATCTAGCACCTAATATTGAGGTTTTAAAAGTTCATAATACCAAAATACTAAGTCTGACTGTTGGATCTGAAGCTTTAAAAGTTCTTAATACAACATACTAGGTCTAAATGTTGGATTAGTTGCTTTAAGAGTTTGTAATACCAAATACCAAGTCTAAATGTTGGATTTAAGGCTTTAAGAGTTTATAATACCAAAATACTAAGACTAAACATTGGATTTAAGGCTTTAAAAGTTCATTAAACCAAAATACTGAGTCTAAATGTTGGATTTAAGGCTTTAAGAGTTTATAATACCAAAATACTAAGTCTAAATGTTGGTTTTAAGGCTTTAAAAGTCTAAATGTTGGATTAAAGCTTTAAAAGTTCATAATACTGCAGAAAAACTGAATTTAACCATTTGATTTGAGTCTTTGAAAGGTCATAATACCAAAACACTGAATCTAACTGTTGGATTTGAGGCTTTTTAAGTTCATTTAAACCAAAATACTAAGTCTAAATGTTGGATTAGTTGCTTTAAAAATCTAAATGTTGGATTAAAGCTATAAAAGTTCATAATACTGCAGAAAAAACTGAATTTAACCATTTGATTTGAGTCTTTGAAAGGTCATAATATCAAAATACTGAATCTAACTGTTGGATTTGAGGCTTTTTAAGTTAAAAAGAGCAAGATACTGAATCTAACCATCAGATTTAAGGCTTTGAAAGGTCATAAATACCAAAATATAGAGTAGAACCATCTGATTTGAAGATAATGCATTTTTATTTGCAAACTGTGTCACTTAAGATAAGCATCTACAGTTCCCAATTATACTAAAACAACACCCAATCCTCCGGCACCCCAGAGCAAGAACACACAGCTTACAACATCACAGCATCACAGCACACAGAGTGATTTAGACCTCTAGTTTGAGCTCATAACAAATGTTATCAAAATGTATTGTAAGTGTGAAAAGTGTGAAAGAGGCGAGAGACTCACCAACACATGTAGGTGCTGGATTTGGGTTCATCTCATGAGTAACTCTATACTCATGCTCTGGTCGTCATTGTTTTTCTTTATTGACTGTGGTTGCTTCTCCATAGGTTTAGGAAGTCAGAGGGTTGCCAGATGCATAATTCATAATTCAAGTGTTATTTCCATATGTTTGAGTAAAACTCACCTCAGGATTTGTGCTTGATGCGTGGATGACATGTGGTAGCTGCCAGTTCAGTGCTCTCTGCTCTGAGGGGCTGTGATCCATGCTGGCATGCTAATGCACCGTGCTGGAGCCAGCTAAGAGAGGGAGGCCTCTGCTTCTACCCAGATACTGAAGCTTATAGAGCCAGCGAGCGAGAGAGCGAGTTATTCTCAGCGGCTCGGCTTTCAGACACACTGCAGAGGCCAGCGAGAGACAGTGCTGCAGAGTCACTCAGCCAATCCCAGCCGCAGTTTTCAGCTGTTTATGCTAAGCGTCCGACGTTCGAGGAAACATGATGGGTAACAGAGATCAATAGTTGGCAGATAAAAGCACTGCTACACACAGAGAGGTGCCAGAAGGGTTTCATCATAGGCTTTTTAATGCTTTTAAGTATAGTATATTACTGAGCTAAATTCAGCTAACCCGACCTTTAAAGACATTAACATTAGAAACACTAACAAATGCCACCTTTTCCAATGGCATAATTCTGACTTAAGTGCATAAGAAGTGTTCACTGTGGCCTTTAGCCAACATAAAGGCACTCTCAACAGCAGATTCACAAGAATCAACTTGTTCTTATAACCTATAACACTGAGATCAGGCAGTCAATCATTACATAGGATATACATAAGTTAATTTTGAGGCTTTGAAAGTTAGTAAAACCAAAATACTATCTCTAAATGTTGGATTTCAGGCTTTGAAAGTTCATAATATTAAAATACTAAGTCTAAGTATTGGGATTTGAGGCTTTAAAAGTTAATACTACCAAAATACAAAGTCTAAATGTTGAATTTGAGTCTTTGAAAGTTCATAATACCAAAATACTAAGTCTAAACGTTGCATTTGAGGCTTTAAAAATCCATAGTACCAAAAAGCTAATTCTAAATGTTGGATTGGAGGCTTTAAAAGTTCATAATACCAAAATACCAAGTCTAAATGTTGGACTTTTAGCTTTGAAAGTTCATAATACCAAAAAACCAAGTATAAACGTTGGAAATTCAGGCTTTGAAAGTCCAAAATACCACAATACTAAGTCTAGATGTTGTATTTGAGACTTTGAAAGTTTATAATACCAAAATACAAAGTGCAAATGTTGGATTCCAGGCCTTTAAAGTTCATAATACCAAAATACTAAGTCTAAATTTTGGATTGGAGGCGTTAGAAGTTCATAATATCAAAATACTAAGTCTAAATGTTGAATCCAAGGCTTTTAAAGTTCATAATACCAAAATACTAAGTCTAAATGTTGGACTTGAGGCTTTGAACGTTCATAGTACCAACATTTTTGGAAATATAGATATCTGATGGGATTGTTATTGGCTAATACTCCGTTTTGGATGGATAAGCTTTATTTTTAAGAATTTGACAATATTTAAGACTTTATTTAATGTGTTGTTTGACTGTAATGATTATATTTACCAGCATTTATTTGACATACCCTGACATGCCAAAAGTCATGGGACAGTTTGGCCACTAGTTTTGTGTCTCATGACTTTTGCCATGTCCTATGGAAGCTAAAGAATACTGTCATTGTGAGTTGTGATTTTTTCGTTTCTTGTTACTTTTGTCTGTTAGCCAATTGTTAGACAGTTCTAGCCAGACACCACCAATCGCAATCATTACCACCCACTATTCTCTATTCACTCATAGAGGCATAATGAATGCTGCTCTCAATGGCTAAGCTTTCATGAACACTGCAGCTTTATTTCAGTGAGGAAAAAAACTAAAGCAGGCCCACTGAGCACTTCTGAGCTGCAGCTTTCAGCTTTTATGCTAAGCGTCTGACGTTCAAGGCAACATGATGGGTAAGAAAGATCAATAGTTGCTAGGGAAAAAAAAGGCTGTTATAAACAGCAGCGTTCTTTATAAGCTGTTGTAGCGTTTACCGCTGAGATTTGGAGCTTGTAATCTTTGCTGTGGCCCGAGGCCTGTACTGTTGCGTGTTCCGGAGGCAGTGATACACAACGCGGGAGGCCTGTGGGGAAAAGGAGCTGCGAAGGAGCTTTCCGATCAATGCGCGCACATGACAGAGCGACGCAGGCCGTCTCCGGCGTGAGGACACGGGGGCCGCGCCTCTATAAGAGGGGCCTGAACTGTGATCTAATTTTCCTGGAGGAGCGCAGCGACTCTCCGGCTGAGCGAATGTTTACTAGCATCTCTTTTGCAAGTAAAACTCTGCTTAAAGGGGCTGTTAAAAGCGAGAAGCTGTGATTCATGCCGCTATTTTCAGTCAATAGAAAAACATGCCCTCCCTCTCTAGAACTACTGTGTTTCGGCTCCATTCAGTCCATAAAGCAGAGCAGCGCTGGCTGATATTGATAAAACTCAGCACCATTTTATTGTTCAAATATATTAAAACAATGATAACAGATCAATATTTACCTTTAAAATATTTAATACCAATGAACGCATGGTTTTTCATTGTTTGTATATATAATATAAATATAGACTGTTGTAGTTGGGCTGTTTTGCTTTACAGCATTGAAAATGATAACCTGACAGAATTCAGATCTGAAATAAGAAACTACTATATATATATATATATATATATATATATATATATATATATATATATATATATATATATATATATATGGAATTAGGCAGTAAACCTGATCGACTGAGATGGTAATTTGGGATAAGCTGGAGCTTCACAGCTTGTTCAGCACCTCTAGCAACTTCTTTAAGACACTGAGAAAACTATTCCAGGTGACTCTCCCTCATGGTACTCTAAACACCTCTGGGAAAAAATTATGAGTTTCTTTGATTTTACCAAACTAAAAACCTCTGGAATATAATCAAGAGGAAGATGGATGATCACAAGCCATCAAACCAAGCTGAACTGCTTGAATTTTTGCACCAGGAGTAAAGGCATAAAGTTATCCAAAAGCAGTGTGTAAGACTGGTGGAGGAGATCGTGCCAAGATGCATAAAAACTGTGATTAAAAACCAGGGTTATTCCACCAAATATTGATTTCTGAACTTCAGCCATTTCTCATTTTCTGCAAATAAAGGGTCTAAATGACAATGTTTTATGTGGAATTTGAGAGAAATGTTGTCTGTAGTTTATAGAATAAAAGCACAATGTTCATTTTACTCAAACATAAACCTATAAATAGCAAAATCAGAGAAACTGATTCAGAAACTGAAGTGGTTTCTTAATTTCTTTCCAGAGCTGTATATACAGTATATCATAGCTGTCCAATGAAAAAACATATACTTCCAAAACAGCAACTTTACAGAAAACTGATAGTATTATCTTAACTTTTTTTGTAGAATTTTTTTATTGGTCCATTCATTAAGAACATTTTGACAGTTTGTGCGCTCAAATAATGTTGTAAACTGGTAAACTGTAAAACAACAATAATGGAGACAGCGATGAAATACCACACATATGTGGTGGTGGTGTTAATGTTATGGCTAATCAGTATCTACAGGGTGTCACAAAAGTAAGAAAACCAACTCATCGTCAAAAAAGTAGTAGACGAACTCCGGGACTGACAGGACTGAAACTTTGTTGGTGGTGGTGCCAGACTGTCATGACCAGACTGAGTCAGAATGACAGTGGCTCATCTTGAGTGACACTGGTGTCATGGAGAGGAAAGCAGTTTTATACAATGCTAGATCCCTGTTGGTCTTCATTAAGACCATTGTTCTGTTAGTGTGGTCCTGCAACCCGTGGCCCTACCTTGTCTGAAGGTACAGTCCAATGCAACGTTTAATGCAAATTCCAAATAAAAATATTGTCATTTATAAGCATTTATAACAAAAAAGAAAAAAATGCAGAGGTTTCAGACCTCAAATAATGCATAAAATCAAGTTTATATTTATAAAAAAATTAAGAATTCAGAAATCAATACACACAGTTTTACACACTGCTTTTGGATAACTTTATGCCACTCCTGGTGCAAAATTCAAGCAGTTCAGCTTGATTTGATGGCTTGTGATTGTCCATCTTCCTCTTGATTATATTCCAGAAGTTTTCAATTTGGTAAAATCAAAGAAACTCATCATTTTTAAGTGGTCTCTTATTTTTTTCAGAGCTGTATTTCCCAACCTATGATTTGTCTTTAAAAGGGTATAATTGCTTTGTACTGCTTTACTATTATCATTGAGTCAGTTGCATTTAATTGTCTTAAAATGACAATAATATTGTTTATTGCAACTTATTGTCCACAAAAATGCTTATTATAAAAAGCCTACTTGTCAGAGTCTAATGGCTAATCTGTGTTGTATTCTAAATTACTATGTTTGTTTTAAATGGAGTTTCTCTATTAATACTGCAGTTCAGCCCCTTTACACTTCATCAGTGTGAATTCTGTTTTCTTGTATGATAACAGTTTCAGAAAAGATGATGATGCAGCATTTTTCTCTTTATATATTGTTTAAACATATTGTCACTGTCCAATGAAAAACAGGTATCTCTAAAGCAGCTACTTTTTTAAATATAATTTATTTCTCATTTATATCCCATTTTCTCCCCAATTTACAAGGCCCAACCTACTCATTAGGACTCCCCCTATCACTAGTAATGCCCCAACACACGAGGAGAGTGAAAACTAACACATGCCTCCTCCGATACATGTGAAGAAGGCCCCGCCCCTTTTCCAACTGCTGCTGATGCCAAATAGCCAGCACACTCGGAGGAACTCGGTTCTGATACATCAGCTCACAGACAAACGCCTTGTGCTGAGCGACATCACCCTTTTGAGTGATGTGGGGAGAGAGAGCACCATCTACCCACACAGAGAGAAACAGCAAGGCCAGTTGTGCTCTCTTAGGGCCCCAGCAGCTGATGGCAAGCTGCATGACCGGGATTTGAACCAGCAGTCTCCCGATATTAGTGGCAGGCTCAGAGCAGCTACTTTACAAGAGGGAGATTCCTGAAAACCTTATGAACTTTCAATGGAAGAAAAATGTAAAAACTGTTTATTTTTTAGGTCATTTTGGAACATTTTTATGGGTCCGTTTAAAAGACATTTTGTGTGTTTAAATTATGAACTAAACTACATTCCAAAAGTTTGGACACACCTTCTCTCTTTTTCAATGCGTTTTCTTTATTTTTATGACTGTTTACATTGTAGATTCTCACTGAAGCATCAAAACTATGAATGAACACACGTGGAGTTTTATGTACTTAACAAAAAAAGGTGAAATAACTGAAAACATGTTTTATATTCTAGTTTCTTCAAAATATCCACCCTTTGCTCTGATTACTGCTTTGCACACTCTTGGCATCATTCTCTCAATGAGCTTCAAGAGATAGAGTCACCTGAAATGGTTTTCCAACATTCTTAAAGGAAGGAGTTCCCAGAGGTGTTTAGCACTTGTTGCCCCTTTGCCTTCACTCTGTGGTCCAGCTCACCCCAAACCAGGTCATATTTTGATAAGTACATAAAACTCCACATGTGTTCATTCGTAGTTTTGATGCCTTCAGTGAGAATCTACAATGTTAAAAGTCATAAAAAATGTAAAGAAAACACATTGAATGAGGAGGTGTATTTATTCTGATGTCATTTTTCACTTTCTAAAACACCCCCATTATGCCCCCCATTCATTAATTCTCGCTGCGACTATTTATATAATAATTATATAAACACTCTGCATGGGTCTGGTCCAAATCCCCATTCAGCCAGGGCCGTGTTTCAGCCAGACATAAACAAAAGTAGCAGCACGGACAGCGACAGCGCTGCAGGCGATGGGACCGCATCCATCCACACAGGAGGCCTCTGGTTAGATTATTTCCTGCCTCCGGGGGCAGCGCTGCTGCAGCAGCGGGGAGCTGAGGCGTGGTCAGTTCAGGTCAGGCAGGGCAGCGCGTGCTGAATGAGCAGCGTCCGTTGAGATGCTGGTCTGGGATCAGCAGCGGTGGAGGGATTCGAGGGATATGAGCCCGGAGCCAACTGGAGAATAAGCCTGTGTGTTTCTGTTTCTGTGTGTGAGAGACAGGAAACGACAGGAAAAACAATGACCAGCCAGCTGCCCTGCAGTGATACACTTTGCTCTCTTTCTCTCTTGCATGCACACTTACACACATACACACATACATACACACACACACACACACACAGCACGCCTGTCTAAAGCCATGTTTTGACATCTGACAACACCCGAGAATAGACGTGGCATCAGAAAGCAGCTGTCAGGGCCTCACAAAGACTGTTTTGTGTTTGGTGTGTGTGTGTGTTTGTATGCCAACACTAGTGCTGTGTGTGTGTTTGTATGCCAACACTAGTATATATATATACATTAGAGGTGGAAAGTAATGAATTACATTTACTCAAATTACTGTAATTGAGTAGATTTTATGAGTAATTTGTAATTTTTTAAGTAGTTTTTAAAATATGTAATTTTACTTTTACTCAAGTACATTTTGACACAAGTAATTAACTTCACTACATTGGAAAACTCCCCATTACTGAGTAAATAATTAAATGCTGGGGGAAAAAAAAAAAACAAATTGTCCAAAAAAAAAAAAAAAAAAGAGTTTTGTTCTCCATGGCAGCGCAGCTGAACTTTTCCCAGCAGTGTTTATTATGGTTAGCGGGAGAGACGCTGTGTAACTTAATTAAAAGTTTTGTTGGAAACATTAAATAATCTGCTTAAATGTAGAAAAAACATGTAAATAGCAGTTAAAGCATAGCAATGGCAAGTTAAAATAAAACTGTAAAACTGTAAAAATACAGTTTATATTCACCTATATGACCATAACTTTTTAACAGTAAAGAAAAAATGGATCATAGAAACCTATGCCACTTGTTCTTGAAAATGTTTTATAGGGTGGTCTAAACAAATACTGCCTGAAAGGTCCAAATTATTATTTGGAATAATAGTTCATTAAAAAGATTTAATTTATGATTTGTACGTTTTTTACATAAAATAATTAAAAGTAACTATATAACTTTTACTCAAAGTAACTTTTTAATTGAGTACTTTTTTTTTACTTTTACTCGAGTAGATTTTTAGATGGGTACTTTTACTTTTACTTGAGTAAATTTTAGCAAAGTAAAGGTACTTTTACGTAATTACAATTTTTCAGTACTTTTTCCACCTCTGATATACATATATCACCTATTGTAGAAAGACCAGAAAGAGTCCTGAGTTAGAGAGCATTCTCCTCATTGTTCACTGATTTCCGCTGAATGGCTCTAATAATAGAAACAACACCCTGCTCTATAAGAATAGGTGTAAAAACTGTCAGTAATTAACAGCTGTTTTTGGATGCATCGTGAAGATCTCATAAGTTACAGGATGAAAACCCTATGACGCTTCTGCCACCTGAGAGCTCAATATGAGTCATCCTCACTCTTGAACTGTATGACAAGCAGCACACGCTCAACTGGTAATTGGAAGCGCAAAATATCTTCATTCAGTTTTTAGTGTGAGAATGTTGTGAAATGAAAACAGATACTTTTTTATATAGTATTTTTTATATAGTGTAGAGAACTGAGGCACATTCAGGCCTATAAGTACATTATGTCATTCACTTTGTCTCTGTACACGACCTCCATGGTAGAGTAATATACATGGGCAATATTCACTAATAAGCAGTTTGATTAATGGTTAGGGTAAATCAAGAATAAACTCAAGAAAACTGTTCAGTTCAGACTTTTAATAAACATTTTTGAAAACAATATCAGCTAAATCTGCGCAGTTCTTAAGAAAGCAGACTACCCAAGTCTCCCGGAAGTTCCGGAAATCTACCACCTATCAATAACGGCTGCAAGTCTCCCAGAATCTAGAATGAGTGGCCCAAGAGTGAACACAAACACACATGCAGGCGACACAGAGAGGGTTCTGGTTGGCCTGTTCTCTGCAAAGAGTCTGTGAGTCAGCCAATCAGTTTTTAGTGTCGGCAGGCAGTGTTTTTTCCCCTCCTGGATGGGATGCATTCAGGAGCATCGTGGCTCCCATTAAAACTCATTTCACCTCTGACTACTCTAAAGTATATATATATTCATGTCTGGTAAAAGTAAAAAACAATGAAATTCTTGCCCGCTATATAGTTTGTAATAGTGATTTTAGCATTGCCCACTAAATGAATGCAAAAGGCATGTTGAGGTAAATTATTGTATATATATATATATATATATAGTCTGGGGGTACCTTGCAACTTGGGATGTCTGAGAATGATTTGGACAGATCAAATCATCATAGAAAGGACAAGGAAAGGGATGGATTCATGGTAAAATAAAAAAGAAAAGCAGACCATATTTACATCTTTTTTTATCTGTTAAACATGGTGGAGATACAGTTATGCCTTATGCATGTATGACATGTATGGCTGCCAATGGAACTGGATAAGTACATAATTAACTAATTAATTAATTGGTGATGTGGCTGCTAACAGAAGTAGCATGGTAAAGTGTGAAGTGTATAGAGTTATAGGACCTGTTCACACCTGTTTTTAACAACGGACAATCTGATCACAAATGATTCCCAAAATGCATAGCTGTTTACACATTGCTCACACAGATTTCGTAAGAACCGATAGCTCCACACTGTGGAGCCACCTTGACCAGGATGAAACAGAAAGGATGGATAACTGGATAGATGAACGGCACAGTGGATAACACCACTGCCTGCTCGTGAGCTACCACAGCATGTCGGAAACTGGGGTTCAATTCCCGGTCTGGAAATAATCTTGTAAGTTGCTCTGGAAAAGAGCGTCAGCTTAATACCACTCCCCACTCCCCTCCCCCAAATGGTATGTGAACTGGATAGGGTACAAATTGCCCCCTATATATGAATGGGAATGGGTGTGTTATACCCTGGGATGGACTGGCACCATATACAGGAGGTTTTCCTGCCTGGCACCCAATGACCGTGACAATTAAAAGCTGAATGAATGGTTCATTTTCACACATTTTACATACATAAAATGTATAGAGATTTTATTCAGTAATGAACAATAATGATTATTAAGCATACAGTCTAAAGATCTGCTCTGATAATGAGGATAATAGACTCTTTGATGTTTGCTTGAGGCAACATTACCAACACATTATTTAAACACCCTAAAATAACCTAATAACATGCAGAATACATTGTGTACACTGTAGAGGTACATCAGCTGCTCTTACGGAGAATATTTTGTAAGGACACACACACACACACACACACACACACATGATGCATTAGTTATGGTGAGCCAGAGTGTTTGTGGATGAATGGTACTGTTGTACTGACATCCTTTCCTGCTGTTCCAAGGGTACCAGCACAGCTACCTCTGCCTCCCTGTATCTAATACTTCATCACGACTTCAGCTCGCCTCTCGTCTTCCTGTTATTTCAACTATTTCTGACTATTCATCAGAAACAGCACAGCAGGGTGCAAGAAGCCTATCCTTCTAATATGTCCATTATTCTTCTGATCTCTGAGCGAGCCTTAGAAGGCAGCCTTTCAGCTGTAAAGTACCTCCAGGCGAAAAATAAAACATGCTAAAGACTTTTCATTTCATTCGAAAATAACAGTCCCCCAAACGCACTGGAGATTTTCATTTAGATTTAACGCATGACGCCGACCATAATAACATGCTGACTGTACAACTTTACAGAGTTATTCATTTCCTGCTGCTATAATCTTCATATACAGTATGTATTTGCCTGGTTAGGGATACTGTACATTAGTTTTCTAGTCTGGAATTTTTGTTTTCGTTTCAGTGATAGGAAGACAAAACATGTCATTTTTATAGTATTGTTGTTTCCACAAGACTATGCACAGTCATAACCTTGCAGCAAAGGCAAATCATTACTTACTTACATGTCAAAAAAAAAAAAATCAAGGGACCCGTATAAGTTGTGAGGTTTTATCCTGTGAGCTTGAACATGTCCATGACAGTCTGACACGATGACTTGGATTTGGACTGATATGGTTAAAGCATGGTCGTATTTATTGAGCCACTCATACAGAAGAATATCCACGCATAGAGCCATGCTCATTCCTATCTCACACCCCACCAACTGTCTGTTACACCAGACCAATGGTGACCAATGGCAATCCTGTTGGTTGATTCCTTCTGAGTGCAACTATTTATTTGTGTATATTTGAGTGTATCATGTACAGCTCTGGAAAAAAAATAAGAGACCACTTAAAAATGATGAGTTTCTTTGATTTTACTAAATTGAAAACCTCTGGAATATAATCAAGAGGAAGATGGATGATCACAAGCCATCAAACCAAGCTGATCTGCTTGAATATTTGCACCAGGAGTAAAGGCATACATTTATCCAAAAGCAGTGTGTAAGACTGGTGGAGGAGAACATGCCAGATGCATGAAACCTATGATTAAAAACAACTGCTGAACTCTTAAAACTTTGTATATGAATATAAAGTTTGTTTTCTTTCCCTTATTTGAGGTCTGAAAGCAAAAATAAAAAATAAACCTATAAATAGCAAACTCAGAGGTTTTTAATAATGAATTTTCTTTTTCTTTTCAAGAAGAACACAGCTTGAGTTTGTGTCTGACAATTTTACTATTAGAAACTATTAAATACAGTTTTTAATCCCAGGGGCTGTTTAATATCAGCATGTCTTTGCTCATACAGACCTGTTAAAAGCTGCACTGAAGATGCTTAGTCTGTAAAACTGGAGTGTCCCTATCTGTGTCTTATGCTCCCATCACTGCATGCTCTTCTTTTTTTTTTTTTTTTTTTTTTTACATCTGAAGAGTTAAAACTCCTGCAGCTTTCTTCTTCCTCTCTCTCTCTCTCTCTCTCTCACTCACTCTCTCACACTGTTGTTCTCAGCCTCTCCATCAGCGACAGTTTCTATTTTTAAGCAGGTGCCTTTAGGAAGCAGGTGTAAATGTGGCAGGAGGGACTGTGAATTGGAAATTGGCACAAATTCAGCAGAACAAGAAGCAAAGGATACGCAACAGTTTACTGGAGGGGGCCGCACACTGGGGCCTGTACGGATGAGTGTAATGGTATTGAGCTGTTACAGATGGGATCTCGATTGGCCAATCAGATGCAGGCGTGGATAGATGGCCGTCATTGGGGTCAGAGTGGGCAGCGGTCCCTTCAGGGACTGTGATCCGATTAGGCCACTTCCTCTCCATTATGGCCAGTGCCTGACATGGAGGAAGAGAGGCCTGATAAGGATGGAGGACGGGAAAGAGAGTCCAACTCTCTCTCTCTCTCTTTCTCTCGTTTTTTTTTTCCTGTGTCTCTCTCTCCCCTAAGCCGCTTTGGTTGACAAAGCTCTTAAAGATGTTTTTTTTTTTTTTTTTGTTAATTCCTGGACTTCAGACAGTGCTTGTTTTGTGTAGGTGGCTGGCTGACCCTGAAAGAGTGAGAGAGAAAGAGAGAAAAGAGAGAGAGAGAGAAAGAGAGAGAGAGAGAGAGAAAGAGAGAGAGAGCAGATGGCCGAGCTAACGGCCAAGTCCGTGTCCTCCCTGGCACAGTGTGAGGGACAGCGGGAGGACAGCCACCATGTGAGTGGTTTGTGGTTGTGTGTTAGGTGGAGGTGTTTGGTATATGCGTGTGTGTGTTTGTGTTAGGTGTAGATATAGGGTGTGTGTGTGTGTGTGTGTGTGTTGGAAGGTCGGAAGGGAGGACAGTGCTCCTGACCTCTTCACACAGAGCAGAGAAATCACACAGCAGAACACACGGCCGTGCTTAAAGTCATGGGACACCACAAACAGGATAGTGGTTTGAGCATGACCAAATTGTTAACCATTTTGTTACCCAAGTTGTGAGGTGTTATCTTGTGAGTGATGTTAAAAACTGGCAACATTGCCTATGACAAGGTAATGTAAATGATCAAATTACTGGAATTTCATTTTGTGCCTGGAACATGTATATATATATATATATATATATATATATATATATATATATATATATATATATATATATACAGTACTGAATATATACCTACAGTCCTGAATATTCCTGATTAGGAAAAGTTTTTCTTAATTTATGCCTCATTTGTCATTTGAATATACTGAAAATATTTCATTTCATATCTAAAACGCATGATACAAAAATGATACAAATTAAATGATTTTACACAGGTATTATATTCTATTTTAAAGTAAATCTGCTACGATAGTTGCATAGTGTCAGTTCAGATTTCCCGACTCTTAGAGTTCGAAAGAAATGAAAAAAATAAATATGTGCATAATATAAAAACCAAAGGGCAAGTGTCAGTGAGTTTTCTGTTCTTTTACCAAGCGCTGCTAAACGTGACAAAATAATTATCCATGGTAAACGAGTGTATGCTGCGGGAACAGCTGACAGAGCTTAGGTGAAAAGCACTGGAGTAACCAAGTCTGGCTCTATGTGAGGATAAATGGAGTGCGAGCGCAGCTCTGTATTTCAGTGACATGTGCAGCGTGCTGGTGTGAGACGCTAATTAGGCTTATGTACATCTCTTCCAATACAAACATCGCTTCTATCACTTATTCCTCCCCTCTCTCTTCTTCCCTCTCTCTCTCTCTCTCTCTCTCTCTGTATTCTACTACCTCATTTGATCCTCTGTAATGAGACAGCATATTAAAGTAGGGAGGCAGGGAGTTACGTAATCTGAACACACACTTTGGGGCACTGTAAAATCGAATAGCTTATAGCGAAGTCATGACTTAACAACTTAAGAATAAATTAGTAAACTTTACTCAGGAGTTTTAAACTACTAGTAAAGGTTGCTCTCCAGACAGGATTGGCTTATTGGCTTATATTAGTACAAAGAGACCAAATGGATCATTTTGAGTCTTAATAAAGTCAATCATAAACTGAGTTGTTTCAGTTAAATATGATATTTTTTTAGGATGTGCCTTATCTTTGAGCAATGTGACCATTCCTATTGGCTCCTGGCACCATCTGTCTGCATACTGTCGATGTGTAGTCGTTTCTTAGGTATACAGTAGATGTAAATCAGTAACACTTTATAATACAGCCTGTGTTTTAAAGGGTATGTTCCCTTTACTTACAGTGTAACTTCTCTGGATGAACCAATACATTCAAAATATGTACCGGGTCCTACAGGTACTTTAACTGTAGGTATGAATAAAGTACAACCAGGAACAAGAGTATAACAACTAGGTAACTTTCTGAACACTTGTACTTTCCCAACACTTATGGTGTACAGGGGTTGGACAATTTAACTGAAACACCCGGTTTTAGACATCAATAATGTATTGTATCGACGGACAGTTCTGGTGGAAACAGGAGAGTTGAGGTGTACATTAAATTCTGCCATGATTTGGGCAGCTGTGGTTTTATGTTTTTTGGATACAATCCTGGTTAGCACCCGAACATCCCTTTCAGACAGCTTCCTCTTACAGCATCCACAGTTAATCCTGTTGGATGTGGTTCGTTCTTCTTGGTGGTATGCTGACATTACCCTGGATACCGTGGCTCTTGATGCATCACAAAGACTTGCTGTCTTGGTCACAGATGCTCCAGCAAGACGTGCACCAACAATTTGTCCTCTTTTGAACTCTGGTATGTCGCTCATAATGTTGTGTGCATTGCAATATTTTGAGCAAAACTGTGCTCTTACCCTGCTAATGAACCTTCACACTCTGCTCTTACTGCTGCAATGTGCAATTAATGATTAAAGATTGGCCACCAGGCTGCTCCAATTTAGCCGTGAAACCTCCCACACTAAAATGACAGGTGTTTCAGTTTCATTGTACAACCCCTGTATATATACATTAGACTCATGCATTGGTTTATTACAACATACAATAACTATTCAATTGTATTTATTTTTTAATGCAATCAGACTGCAGGCTTTTTTACATAAGATTTTACAGCACATGCTGCCCGTTGTATCGAAAAAATGCCTTTTTTTTTCAGCATCACACATACTGTATTTCTGGGCAAAGCTTGGACATTCTAGCCCACAGTTACAGACAGACACATGCACACACACACATATGAAAACCCCCAGCCACCAGCAGCTGCAGAGCTTGCTCTGGAAAGGCGCTCATGCATACGCTGAGGCAGAGGAGGAAGAGAATAGAAGGAAATCACATTATACCTGCTGTAAGCCTGTGCGCCTCACCGCTGCCTGCCCACCTCCTGATCCAGCGTAATGGATTTTCAGGTGTGCAGGAAAGCAGGATGTGCATGCAGTCCACAGCAGCTCCTCAACCTGGGGGAGCTGAGACTGTGGGGTCTGTGGAAAGCTTGTGGAGAATAAGGAATAAGAGGGAAAAGCTTCACTGCACTCACTGTACTTTTAAAAGCTTGATAATGTTCTAATAGTACTGTTTGGTACTTTTTGAGTCACTTTTTGGGACATTTTTGGACCAATGGGTTACCTCAGGGCATCACTTGGAAACTCCCACACCTGCATAGGTTGTGAGGTGTTATCTTGTGAGTGATGTTAAAAACACTGGCCAGTGTGCTCCTGGCAAGGCCACATGAATTAGGCTTTGAGCATTCCTCGATCTGCATTGTCAGGAATTCATCATAAAAAGCACTACCCCTATAAAAGAAAAGTATTGTGGGTTGCAATGATCAGGACCGGCAGCATCTTGCTAGAATTGTCCACGCAAACAGAAAAAAAAAGCTCTGGAAAAAATTAAGAGACCAGGAAATGAGAAATGGCTGAAATAACAAGTTCATAAATCAATATTTGTTGCAATAACCAATTTGTTGGTTTAAGGTTTTTAATCACAGTTTACATGCATCTTGGCATGTTCTCCTCCACCAGTCTTACACACTGCTTTTGGATAACTTTATGCCTTTACTCCTGGTGTAAAAACTCAAGCAGTTCAGCTTGGTTTGATGGCTTGTGATCAGCAGCTCCATCCAAGCCTAACATCAGCAAACACAATGCAGGCGAGCACAGGATACTTTTGGAAATATAGTGTACATCCCATGACTAGAGTATTGGATTGGATTGGAGTTTCTTTGATTTTACCAAATTAAGAACCTCTGGAATATAATCAAGAGGAAGATGGATGATCACAAGCCATCAAACCAAGCTGAACTGCTTAAATTTTTGCACCAGGAGTAAAGGCATAAAGTTATCCAAAAGCAGTGTGTAAGACTGGTGGGGGAGAACCTGCCAAGATGCATGAAAACTGTGATTAAAAACAGTTGGGGTTTATTCTACCAAATATTGATTTCTGAACTCTTAAAACTTTATGAATTTGAACTTGTTTTTTGTTTTTTTGCATTATTTGAGGTCTAAAAGCTCTTCTTCTTTTTTTGTTATTTCAGCCATTTCTCATTTTCTGCAAACAAATGCTTTTTATTTGAAATATTTTTATTTGGAATTTGTGAGAAATATTGTCAGTAGTTTATAGAATAAACTGAGCTGTAGTATAGCATGATAATAATATCAATAATGATGATAATAATACATGTATTTGACAGTGTGATTGTGCTTTTTATGGAAACAACTGCTATAGCATAAAAATGACTATTTTCAGAACTGAGAAAGCATTTTTATCCTCCGAATGTTTCTTCATGTTCTTCCAAAACCTTTTAAAGTCCACAGAAGAAACTTTCGAGCCGAGGGAGGAAGTGTGGAGGAAAAAAAGGTAAAGCAAAAGAGAGAGAGAGAGAGAGAGAGAATGAGGAATAGAATAGAAAGATAGAAAGAGGCCAGAGGAGCAGAGAAAGAACACAATCGCAGGTAATCAAAGCATGCACTTCAAACAAGCCGGGACATTTGTTATTATTTGCAGGGCTCTTTTCATCTGTTTGTTTGAAACTAGCAGGGTATTAAAAATGATTTGCTTCAATCACCAAAGGCAATTTTCACAGCATAGCCTCTCCCCTTCCTTATTTTCTTCTGCATCAGCAATGAAGCCTAGCCTTCTTGTAGCCGCGCTGAGCCAAGTAGAGCGGGCGAGTGTCCAGCAAGAGCAGGGGGAGCAGGACTGCAGGAGAGTGTGATGACATGGCTCGGGCCTTTGATGGGAAATAGCCATTCATCCAGCAATCAACAGCAATCAACAGCAGCTAACGGACGCATGCATAATCGCCTGACCCCCTGAGCTCCCAGCGCAACTCCAGCGGACAGTGCTTCTGAAGTTATCTGATCGGATATTGACTTCGGAATTGGACCGCATCCCTGAAATATGGGATATACACATTTTTGAAAAATCATAATCACAATGCTAGTTGATCTTCCAAAAGTAAATATATTATAAATATGGAATCAAGTGTTTGCTCTACACTGCTCTAGATTGTAACCAATTGGTGTTTTTTTACAGTAAATCATACAGTGAATACTGTTTAACGATGTGACATTATAAAACTGTTGAATGCTATGCAAATAAACAGCTTCCACTGGTGACATGGTAACAAAGGAAAGAATGTTTGGTCTTGTGTTGACCAGAGGTGGGAAAAGTACTGAAAAATTGTAATTGAGTAAAAGTCTCTTTACTTTGCTAAAATGCTACTCAAGTAAAAGTAAAAGTACCCATCTAAAAATCTACTCAAGTAAAAGTGAAAAAGTACTCAATTTAAAATGTATTTTGAGTAAAAGTTACATAAGGTTACTTTTAATTATTGGATGTAAAAAGTAAAAACAAATCATAAATTAAATAGTTTTTAATGAACTATTATTCCACATAATAATTTGGATCTTTCAGGCAGTATTTGTTTAGACCACCCAATAAAACATTTTCAAGAACAAGTGGTTTAGTTTTCTATGATAATTTTTTTTATTTACTGTTAAATATTTATGGTCATATAGGTGACTATAAACTGTATTTTTATAGTTTTTCAGACAACTGGTTTTTTTTTCCCCAGCATTTTATTTTGTACTCAGTAACTGGGAGTTTTCCAATGTAGCAAAGTAAATTACTTGTGTTAAAATGTACTTGAGTAAAAGTAAAATTACCTATTTTAAAAACTACTTAAAAAATTACAAATTACTCATAAAATCTACTAAATTACAGTAATTTGAGTAAATGTAATTCATTACTTTTCACCTCTGGTGGTAATTAAAGATCAGTGGTGTCCCCACTACTAACTTCGCACCATCAGTGTGTAGACATGTTATATTTATATAATGGTTGGTTGACTGTCTGGCCCGAGTGGTATAGGCCTTAAGAGATTTTAAATAGAATTGACCAATTTCTTTACTTTTTATTTAAATGTGATTTAATGCTGGCTGAGAACCACAATGCAGTAACTTTGGAGCATCTCTGTTACCAGTATTTTACTATAAATTGACATTGAAATTTGTTGCTATTTATAACTAGCTATAATTTTACAGTTCTTTACTAAGGCAACTAAAGACCCCAGACATTGGATTTCATATTTGCATTGGGTTATTGTAAAGAATAAAAAACAGCATTACAATGTTTGTATTTACTCCAAAATGTTTTTTTTTAAAGCTGCAACACTCTGCAATCAATTTACAGGAAAGTACCATTCTTATTATATAGTAATAGGCTATTACCTTTTTCCACAATGAATTACTTTAATTTTACAATCATTTTTGCACATTTTCTTCTGTTGATTTACTCTCCCAATATCTTTTAGCACGTGGTTTCTCAATACTACTCCTGAAGGCACCCTGCCTTGCACATTTTAGTGTATTCCCTGCTTTAACACACTCTTTACTGAAACTCTGAAACATTTAATGAGCTGAGCAGTTGGATCAGGTGTACTGGGAGAAGGGAAACGCTTAAGTGTGCAGAGCACGGCGCCTCCAGAACCAGGGTTGAGAAACACTGCCTTAGGACACTTTCTTTACTATCCAAAGAAACACTGGCAGTTAGTGCTCTCTGCCAAGAGCCAGTGTCTCAGCAGTTCACAAAGTCGTGGTTACTCACTTCCTGTACACTGCCAGGCCAAAAAAAAAATCTCCACCTGAATTTAACAAATCCAGCAAATGTTGTGGGGTTGTTGCTGCAGTTGGTCTGCAGGTTTACGTTCAGCAACAGAATGTGCTGAAAGAATGAGGTCAGCTGACTACCTGAATATACTGAATATAGACCAGGTTATTCCATCAATGGACTTTTTTCTTCCCTGATGTCACAGACATATTCCAAGATGACAATGTCAGCATTCATGGGGCTGGAATTGTGAAAGAGTGCAGGATTCAGGGAGCATGAGATCATCATTTTCACACATGGATTGAGAGAGAGTTTACTACAGAGTCCAGACCTTAACCTTATTGAGAATCTTTGGGATGTGCTGGATGGAGAAGCGCTGCTTTGAGTAGAGGTCAGACTCTACCATCATCAATGCTGCTGCAAGATCTTGGTGAAACATTAATCCAGCAACACTGGATTGAAATAAATCCTGTATTATTGAAACTAAATACATTGGCGTGTAAAATGTCATGGGACAGGAAATAATATTGTGTTCCATGAGTGGTAAATCTGCCTTGTGTTCAATATGGACCCTATCTACGACCTTAATCAGAAAAAAGGTCATTAAGAAGGTGATTAGATGGATTGAATGGACTTTTCTGGGCAATTAACTGTTTAAATATGCAAAAGCACTGCATTTTATTGAAAAATAGTACTCATCATAAATCTCAAAACTTTCCAATCAGTCTTGTTCTTAAATTTCTAAAGAAAATATAAATGGAAAGCTCTGCTAGTTTGTCTTGTCAGTGCACTGATTGGTACTGCCAGACCCCCTGCAATTATTGACTGCATGCTTCCAATCAGTCAAACTAAGTGCAAAGGTTTTAATTTCTGTGTAAAGAATGTGAAGACAAAGCAAAGCCTCATCTGTTTGTGCGAGTTTGAAACTGTGAATAATCTCACAAATTAGATGAAAGAGCGAGTCGAGAAAGAGTGCGCGAGAGAAAAAGGTGCTGCTGGCATTTAATCACACAGGTTTGCTTGAGCTAATATGTCAGCGCCCCTGATCAATCACAGCAATGCGTGTCTCGTAGCGGCTGGCCCTCAGGCTGAGTTACATAGAGACATATTAACTTACACACCACACCTTAGTGCTCGACACACACACACACACACACACAAAGGACTTTTTTTTTTTTTTTGAACTTTTTTACTTTTTTTTCATCAGTCACACACTCCTAACCCATGTTTCGGCTTGCTGTTTCGGCCGGGCTCGCCATTACTCACCTCGTCTGGGAAGATATATCCCTGTTTTATGCCGTATGCCTTATTTACATTTATATCTGCGCGAGCACTCCATAATCCTGGAGGCATCACTGTAATAAAACACTGGGAGAAATTATCCTCTCTTTTTTCATTCACAGCCATTTGGAATCATTACTCTTCCTAGTCTTCTTACACTTCACCTGTGACACTAAGTGGAAGAAAAATCATACCCCTCCACTCTTTCTTCCCTCGCTCTCTCTCTCTCTCGCTCACTCTCTCACACTCCAAATCTATCTCTCTCTCTCTCTTTCATTCTTTCGTTCTTTCTCCCCTACAGCTACTTTAGAAAAGTCTGAGAAAGTAGCAGAGGGTAGAAGAAGAAAAAAAAAAAACCCCAAAGAGAGAGAAAAAAAAAAGCAATTAATTTTAAGCTGCACAATCCGAGCACTCCGAATGCTTGATCCTTGCCCAAATCATTGAATGACAAACCCAGTAGCAGGCAGCCCACAGTGCGGTTAGAGGGCTAACTGTAGGACACAGACTGGCTTTATTCCAACGGGCCATGTGATTTCAGCCTCGCTCTGCTCCATCATTAGCTACAGTGCTGGAACAGAGAGCTCCCAGATGCATGGCCTCGCGTGATAACCACTTAACACTGGCAGCTGGGGACCAATCAGATCCAGCAGCCACCGCACAGAGAGCAGCCAGTTCACCCATGCATATGTACCCTTTTTACATGGGTGGCATTTCATGCTTTACTTTGTTATTTTTATTTGAACTTTTTCTTTCAAATGTACCAGACTGTACCATTGTGTAACCGTGAGGATCTTGAAATTTCTCATATGATCAAAAAACATGATGGCATGACAGAGCAAGCAGCTATAAATATAAATATGCAATATTTAAATTCCAAAAAATATATGATTGTTGCGCAATTTTGAACTTGAGTGGCATCCCATTATATATCCATCCAATGGTACCACTATAAAATAAGACTACCTTTATAAAGGGTTTATAAATGGTTTACAATTAGTTTATTAATGGTTACTAATGAGGTTGTAAATGCCTTAAAAATAATTAATAATCAGTTATAACACATACGTAGAAAGGACAACAATATAGATGGCTGTGGGTTCACTATTTGGCAAACAACAGGTCACTGTGGCCCTTTCTATGTATGTGTTATAAATGATTATTAATGATTTGTAAGGCATTAACAGCCTAATTAGTAATCATTAATAAACTAATTGTAAACCATTTATAAACCCTTTATAAAGGTAGTCTTATTTTAAAGTGGTACCCATCCAATTTAACATGATGTCGGCACACCTATTGCTCATTTATACAGCTTCAACTCTTTTAGGAAGGCTTTTCCTAAGGTTTAGGAGTGTGTTTATGTTTGTGTGAGGTCAGGACTCTGTGCAGGCCAGTCAAGTTCTTCCATCCATGTATTTTTTTTTTTTTAGGCCTTGCTTTGTACACTGGTTCCTTTTACTGGAACTAAGAGAACGAGAGAAGTCCCACACCACCTCTGCCAAACTTTTTACATTTGGCACAATGCAGTCAGTCAGGCAACCACCAAAACCAGATCCTCAACAGGTTAAAAGATGGAGGATTGTGATTGGTCACTCCAGAGAACTCTAGAGTTCAGTGGCGGCATGCTTAACACCACTCCATCGGCCATGGAAACCCATTCCATGAAGCTCTCTATGCACTCCACACCTTGTTGTGCTAATCAGGAGGCCACATGAAGTTTGTAGGTTTCTAATTTCTAAAACCCAGTTGCATTGTGGTTTGAATGTCTCATCTGGTTGAGAAAAAAAAGAAAGTATAGCATCTAGTCATAGAAGATGTAAGATCATACGCCAAATCATTAGAATAACTGATGTTAATTCGTTTTTGGTGCATTATACTTCACTATTGAAGATGTGGCACTGCTTTTATGAGCTGCTTCAATCTGTAAACTCTGACTGAAGTGTCCACAGTGGACAGTGCTGTCGTCCAGTGAGGGTACGACCCGGCTGAGCTGCTGTCTCTAATGGCAGGATGTGTGAACTGAAGGGCTGTACTGTAACAGACTGCTCTCAGTCTGCCTTACAGCCATTCTGAACTGGGCCAGCCTGCTCTGCTTCACCCTGCTATTAATAGCCCCAGCAGTGGAGCTCCAGAGGAGATACACTCAAGAGGAGGAGGAGGAGAGAGAGAGAGAGAGAGAGAGAGAGAGAGAGAGAGAGAGAGAGAGAGAGAGAGAGATTAGGTAAACGGAGACAGAGACATAGAGAGAGACAGAAATCATAAGGGAGAACAGAGTAAAAGTGAGTAGAAAGAGCCAAATAAGAGCGAAACACAGTGAAAGAAAGAGAGAGAAAGAGAAGGAATATGAGAAAGAGAGAAAGAAGAGACAGACTTTATCATTATAGACCAAGAGAGTAAGAAGTGAGACAATTAAAGACTGAGAGTGAGATTGAGAAGGTTAGAGAAAGAGAAATGAACAGGTAGAAAAAACAAGAATAAGAGGAAAGAGAGACATACTAAACTAAAAAAGAGACATATTGTAAGAGAGAGGAAGAGAAAGAAAGAATAAGGGACATCTAAGACCAAAAAAGAAGAGAAGGTAAGAGAGAGAGAGATCAAGAGAAAGAGAGAACAAGAGACATTATAGACAAAAGAGTGAAATGATAGAGTGATAAGGTAGGAGAAAGATAGAGAGAGAGAGAGAGAGAGAGACATTATAGACTAGAAGAAAGAAATAAGTGAGAGTGACAAAAAAGGAAAAAGAGAGAGAGAGAGAAAGAGACTGAAAAAGAGACATATTTAAAGAGAGAGCGAGGGAACGATAGAATAAGGGACATCATAGGCAAGAAGCAGAATGAGAGAGCAAAAAGGTAGGAGGGATATATATAGAGAAAGAGAGAACAAGAGACAGACAAAAGAGAAGTATAAAAGACCAACAGGGTAGTAGAGAGAGGGAGGGAAAGACAGATATAATAGACTTAAAAAAACATTTTGAAAGAGAGAGGGAGAGAAAGACAGAACAAGGGACACCATAGACAAGAAGAAAAAAGAATAGTAAATCAAGAAAGTAGAAAAGAAAGAAAGAAAGAAAGAAACAGCATAGACAGAAGAGAGAAATAAAAAAGCAACAAGGTAGGAGAGAGATGTAGAGAAAGAGAGACATAATAGACTGAGAGAGACATATTGAAAGAGATAGGAAAAAAGAGAAAAAAGAGAGAGGGAGACAAACAACTGTAAGAAAGGGACAAAGTGAAAGACAGAGGAAGAGAAACAAAGAACAATTCAGGGAGACGTAATAAAATGGGAAAGAGAGACAATAACAGACAGAGTAGAAAAGAGAGCGGGAAAAAGACAAGAAAAGAGAAAGAGAGAAAGAAAGACAGAGCAAGAGTGAGAAAGATGAGGGTAAACTGAAGGGAAGAGAAAGATAAGAAAGACAGACAGGGAGACGGAAAAGCTTATTACAGCCTGTGCTCATCTTCCACACCCCTTCACCCCGAGTCCATCTCCTCTTTACTCCGCCCAGCAGGCTAGTGGACTCTGGTCAGTCTCCAAGGTCAGCTCCATCTCCACCGCACACAAACTTCCACACAATAATCCAGCACTATCAGAACACCCCTGTGCAGCTCAGCCAGCTCCAGCATTAACTCTGTTCTTCACCTCTGCAAAGTCACACAGCTGCTGCAGTACCGGTTGGTGATATGGCTACAAAAAAATCCATCTCAACATGTGTCATATTTATTGAGCTTTAATTCATGTGTAAATCAACATGCATGGAGTTGACAGTAGCGGTTCCTAATGGTGGCCTAAAGTGTCCAATCGTATCGATTACATTTTTAATCTGGGATCTTTCTGGTTGTGGATTAGTATCTGTGTCTTCATGACAAGCTCTTGAAATGACAGCAGTATGCAGACAAGCATTGTCCTGCTGGAATAGAGCACTGGAGTTGTAGAGGTTCCTAATGGTGGCCTGCGATAGGGATTTTGCATTAGAGATGGAATATTTATAGAGTGTCCAATCATATCCCATACATTTTTAATCTAGAATATTTCTGGTCATGATATAGTATCTTTTTCTTCATGGCAAACTAGTATGTGGACAAGCATTGTCCTGCTGGAATAGAGCACTGGAGTTGTAGAGGTTCTTAATAGTGGCCTGTGATAGTGATTTTGCATTAGAGATAGAATACTGATAGTGTGTCCAATCATATCCCATACATTTTTAATCAGAAAAAGGTCTGGCGTTGTAGCTGGTCATGTCATAGTATCAGTTGGGTCTTCATGGCAAGCTCTTGAAATTACAGCAGTATGTGGATGAGCATTGTCCTGCTGGAATAGAGCATTGTCATTGTAGAGGTTCCTAATGGTGGCCTGCAATAAGGATTTTGTGGTAGAGTTGGAGTGTTTAAACCGTCTCTTTTTGAATCCTGCACATGTTTACTCTGGGATATTTTTGCTGAGGCGACTAGCCATGGCATAGTATCACTTGTAACTTAATGGCAAGCTCTTGTCCTGCAGCATTGTCCTGCTGGAATAGAGCACTGGAGTTGTAGAGGTTCCTAATGGTGGCCTGCAACAGCGATTTTGCAATGGGGTGTTTGTAGCACATTTTTTGCAGCCCTAGTGCTGTACCTGTTGTATTGGCCTGTCTACCTATTTTTGTTTTGTTTCTATCCTATTAAATCTACTCCTTATTTTTTTTTTAACTGTACTTCCACATATCTATTTCTGTTCTTGTTTCAGACAGTGCTGAGCTGCTGAGAGTTGGAAGCAGTGCAGTGAAGTGCAGCAGCATTTTAGTGCTATATCAGTTTACCACCTGTTATGCTAAATATTACAGCTGTTGCAGCATTAGAAAGCTAAAGTGTGAGAGCAGCATGATAGTTCTTTCTGTATCATCCCAACCACACTCCACCAGCTCCACCAGTTCTGCAGTGCAGGCCATAAAGGAAACCCTCCGAACGGCACGGGGGTCTCCGTAAAGCGCACTCCGTAAAGCCGACAGCCGAGCCCCACCGTCGCCAATTAAAGTCATGTTAATTGAAAACAGCCCGCTGTTAGACGAGCTGTAATACATGTCCGGATTAATCCTCAAAGCAGATCGAGCCTTGCCTCCAATTAAATGGCTGATAACGTTTACCTGCATGGGAAGCCGCGTGGGGTAGGAGGCACATTTTAAACACTGTGGATGCCGGGCCTGACCCCTCCAGCTCATCGTCTGGGCCGTCTTCCAGCTGAGCTGTAATCAAAGCGAGACCGCTCCCATTCAGCTGCAGTGATCTGATTTCCCATCCTGATACCGCCGTCTTATTACAGGACTAATACAGGGCATAGCTGAAAGCACGTTATACACTACGTCAGGACAGGACTTTGGGGAAATTGGTTTAATAGTATATAATCTGTCTTTTTGAATAATTGCTATTTTTTATGTAGAGGATACTGGAGATATACTGGACATATCTTAAAGAATCATATCTGAGGTAGTCTTAAACATTAACTTTACCTTGTCATAGATAAGGTTAATAGAGACTTTTTTGACCCTATATCTCCTCTAACAAGCCAATTCCAGCATTTCTGAATGAAATCCAAAGTTAGAAATACACATTGGGGCAGTTTTCCAGACAGGGAATTATAGCACAATGAATGGAATTTCCATTGAAAGGAAAATACAGTCTATGACTAGTATGGCTGGATATCAATATCAGTATACAGCTCTGGAAAAAAATAAGAGACCACTTATGATCACAAATGATGAGTTTCTTTGATTTCACCAAATTGAAAACATCTGTAATATAATCAAGTGGAAGATGGATGATCACAAGCCATCAAACCAAACTGAACTGCTTATTTTTTTTTTTGCTGCACCAGGAGTAAAGGCATAAAGTTATCCAAAAGCAGTGTGTAAGACTGGTGGAGGAGAACATGCCAAGATGCATTAAAACTGTGATTAAAAACTTTAAAACCAGGGTTATTCCACCAAATATTGATTTCTGAACTCTTAAAACTTTATGAATATGAACTTGTTTTCTTTGCGTTATTTTGAGTCTGAAAGCTCTGCATCTTTTTTGTTATTTCAGCCATTTCTCATTTTCTGCAAATAAATGCTCTAAATGGCAATATTTTTATTTGAAATTTGGAAGAAATGATGTCTGAAGTTTATAGAATAAAACAGCAATGTTTATTTTAGTCAACTATATACCTATAAATAGCAGAATAAAGAGAAATTGATTCTGAAACTGAAGTGGTCTCTTTTTTTTCAGAGCTGTATGTAGCAATATAAAATAAAACCATAAAACCAGTAATGATGATATGATTTACAATGTTTCAGACAGGGCATATGGATCGACATTTTTTTTATAATTATATATTACATCTAACAGCAATGCTCCAATTTTTAGATAGAAAGGTTGAAAACTTTCTTTCTAGTATGTGTAGAAAAGTATTGCCAATAGATTTAGATATGCTGAAGTACCATGCTAATGCCAGGAATGCACTAGAAGGCTATAAGATCCCTGAACATTGAGCTGTGGAACAGTGGAACTGTGTTCTCTGGAGTGATGGTGTTCCATCCATTGACCATAGACCCCAAAATCAGTTGTTAATGCCTCTAGACTGCCTCTTCTGCTTTATAGTGCCTGTATTATAGTGCAGAAAGGTCAGAAGGATTTGTATCAACACTCGCTAAATCAGAGTAGAGCATATGGTGAAGTGCAAATGATGCAAAACTCCTTCTGAGAATCTTCTAATCTGGTCTATCCAAGTACGAGTGGATCTGCTATCCCACAAAAGTTCAGTTTAAGCCCTAACATAACATATCCATCTGGTTTTGACTTGTCTCTGACCTCTTAGCGGAGGATCAAGTGTGTTAGATGGGGGTGGATTGGGACACAGCATGTCCTAAAGTGCACAGACACCAATTTCATTAGTGCTACAATTGCTAACAACACACCTTGTACACCCTGATGTGTCCCATGACGTTTGCCAAGTCACAGGGAAGCTAAAGAAAGCTATACTGACATGTGGGATATGTGTGTGGCTTCCTGCATTGGATGTGGATGTGATTTATGCCAGAGTTGCTTGTCTGATCAGATGGACAATTCTAGCCAGATGCCACCAGTCACAATCATTAGCCTGCACACCATGTCATACGCTGTCTACTGTGAGTGGTAATGACTTCTATGACATATTCTTGGCACACATGTGACACTATAAATGGTCACATTTCAGAACTTCAGAAATGGAATGTCCCTACAATGTGGCGCCCACTATCAGGGTTCACTTCAACTGTGATGGCTATGTTCAACTTGAGGCACAAGGTAACTCCTCACAACTTATAGAGTTGTAATCTAGCCATCCCCTGAGGTAACACACATTGCGGTCCCATGATTTTGCCATTGATCTGTAGGGTAGTAGGACTGTGCTCTCGGTGATGAGTGATGGAGCACCATTCAATACCATTGAGATGAATTAAGAATGAAACACCACTTGTGGCCGAATGCAGTTAGACTCTCACAGCAATGGTTCAACATCTGCTTTGAGTTTTTTTTAAAGAAGATTAGTAGCTACTGTAGCAAAGAGGGGTAAACTACCTGGCTAAGCAGGTGCCTACAGACTCTCTTTGCTCCACAAGGGTGAACTTGGGTGCTTCTGTTCTTTTGGGCATTATTTTCACAGGCTATTGATAAGGTGGCATGGTGGTGGCACTATGGAAACTGACAGCAGCTGGCAGGAAACCCGTCCCCCCCAGCACACCTAGAGCACCTTAGCAGGAACAGCCAGCGGCTAAAGCCGTTCCTGGATTTCACCGCATGGGGGGACAGGATAAAAACGATTCAAAATCACCTCCAACTTGACTGCCCTCCTCTTTAGAGGCATTTCTGTGACAGTACAGTAGCCTCTCTTAGTGCCAGCTTCCCTGGACAGTTTATTGAAGCTGAAGTGTTTACTGCAGTGGCACTGCAATCAGATATAAAACCACATCATTAAAAACACAGCCCCGGCCACAATACAATACAACCCCATACAATAAGCCCACCAGCCTGCTGCACATATTGATCAGGGCTGGAACTAAACTATATGGGGTGAGTAGGGATGTATGTGTGTGAATCAGTTCACCTGTTCACTTTCTCACCATATAGAAAAATCCATACAGTTCCACCATCCCAGACAGTGTATTCCTTCAGTAACCTCTAACTGAACTCTTGTGTTAGCAAATAAAGCACAAATGCTAAGCTAGAAATGCCCATGATCGTATGACAGAAATAGTTGAATAAGAATCCTTGAAGTGCTTTAAGTGGGTTGGAACTGAACTGGCCTGTTCACACTTAGTGCTTTTCCACCAAAAAAACTCTGGTTCTTGAACCAGTTTTAGTGGAACCATCAAAACATCACATCATACGTCATCAACAGAGAGCATTGCACAGCGACAGTGAACAGAAGCGGTCACGGTTTGTGCTAAAGAGCCTAGTATTCTTCGGTTTCCACTGTGACCAAATGTTAATCCAGAATCACTTTCATTGGTGTAAACTCATTAAAACAATTCAAAGTCAGGTTTGCGAACCAGAACGGTGCCAGTTCTAGGCAAATGGAACACCATTAGGTAGTTATTTCAAGTCACACAAGGCCAGACTCCCATCTCTATGAATGAAGAGAGAACAAAATATTAAATGTGACCAAAGCTCAAGTTACTGCTTTGAAAACATATTTTAACATCAGTGATAAAAAAAAAAAAATCCTAATAAATAGTTTGTAGAGATTGCATCAATACTGCACAAAAAGTGTGATGATTTTTGGCTTGTTCTGGCTACTGCACTTTCACCGATCTCCACATCAAAGGGGGCCTGACATGCCTGAATCATGACTGGCATCGTCATATGTGGGATGAGTATCGCTCTTTAGGCTTTTGGCACCATCTTTCCATTTTTACATATTGGATCCCCCAGTTTCTGGCCTTCATTGTCAGTGTGTACTGACTGATTACCCCCAGGCTATCTAAGATTAAACTGTAGGTCATGTATTGTGATTAACTACCTGGCCTCTATGTTATAGGTTGTAAGAGCAAGCCTTGCTTTTTCTGATACGAACTTTGTGCTGTACAGTTCGAATTTTCTGTGGAATTTAAATCTATATTTTACTTAAAGAAGTTAAATAGAAGACTACATACAAATCTTTTTTTGTATTACCTGACAATTAAATAAGTAAATAAAACTTCAGTAAACAAGAATTACCTCAAATTCAGGCTCATTGGGATAGGTCTTGAACATGACCTGCCACTCCAGGCAGAAGTAGTCCAGGCATCCCTGTTCTAAATGCAGCAGTGATCTGAAGCTAGCTCATTATCTGTTGGATAGGCCATCCTCTCTTCCACACCTAAGCAGCAGCTGTGTCACTGCAACCGCTCAATTAACACCTTGATTCGTGCTCACGCTAGCAGCCCCCGGGGGAAAAGACTGAACTTCCACAGCGCTCTTCCCACAGCAACCTCTGCGCACCAATGGGACGCGCCGCCTCGCATGCTAAAGCTCATGTAAACTAGCAGCTAGAATGTCAATACAGTGGCTGTTCCTGAGAGAGCTCGGGTATGAGTCTGAGACAGGGGGATCGCCCTGCTGGATAAAAGAGTTTTCTTGTCGACACACGGCTCTCCGCAGTGCACTGTAAATTGGCCTCAGTATGTTACAAGCTTTTTCAGAGCTGCTGCCATGACTGAATGGGACTCATCAGCTGCTCTCAGAGTGGGTACAGCAGCCTAGTGCCAAAATCAAGTAGAACAGTGCTACCTCAAAGAAATAGTAACTTAAGTATGTTTATGTAGCTTGCCATTGCCTACCAGACAGCCGTGAGAGAGCACTCTCTCTCCACATCACTCCAAAGGGTGATGTCGATCAGCACAAGGCTGTGTCTGTGAGCTGATGTATCAGAACCGAGTCGCTGTGCTTTCCTCCAAGCACACTGTACTACTAGTTAGCAATGCTGCATCAGAAGCAGTTTGAAAAGAGGCGGAGTCTGACTTCACATGTATCGGAGAAGGCATGAGCTAGTCTTCACTGTGTTGTGGAATCATTTTGTGATTGTGACCAGCATCTTCTGGCTAGAGTTGTCCAGGGGAACAAGACAAGTGACTCTCGCAGAAATCATCCATCATCCATATTTAATGCACAAGATCATAGATGTATTATTAATATTCTACAAGTCAGTCTGGCATTCTTTAGCTTCTAATGGATATGGCAAAAGTCTTGGGACACAATACTACAATACTTCTTGTCACATGACTTTTGGAATGTCAATGTTTATTTTTTTTTGTCAAGAAAATAAGAAACTGAGGAAGGGCTCTAAATGTTTCAGCACTCTAAGTGCTGCCACTACGATCAGAAGATCACAGGTTCGAATCCTGTTCATGTAGCTTGCCATCAGCTGCCAGAACCCTGAGAAAGCACAATTGGCTTTGCTCTCTCTGGGTGGGTAGATGGCACTCTCTTCCCACATCACTCCAAAGGGTGATGTCACTCAGCACGAGGCGTCTGTGAGCTGATGTATCGGAACCAAGTCGCTGCGCTTTCCTCCGACTGCACTATAATGCTACTCGGCAATGCTGCATCAGTGTTAGTCTTCACCCTCCTGGTGTTGGGGCAACACTAGTGATAGGGGGGGTCCTAATGAGTGGGTTGGGGAGTTGGCCTTGTAAACTGAGAAGAAAATGGGATACAAATTTAAAATAAAAAAAAAGAAAAGAAGAAACTGAAATGTGGGCCTTTATGGACACTTATGGACAGTTAGCATTTACCTTCAACCTAAAATAAACCCGGCCTTTTTATTTTACCTTGCTGGTTAATTTTTTTGGTTCTATTATGCACACACACACACACACACACACACATTTTATTAATATGGGTGATATTAGATCCTCTGTGAGTCATGTTGAGAAAGAAAAATGTGAAATGTGCTCAGATTTTTAATTCACGTTGACTTTAATGAACTGAGTAAATGTAACTAGTTACTAAATCCCCTCCTCCCTCCTTCCCCTGCCGTGTGATTGAGCTGACGGGGAAAGCAGGGGAAAAGCCCGGAAATCTAGCGCTGTGATTAATACCAGCTCAGCTCTGCAGAGATGCTCCGCGCTATTAATTGACCTTGGAGGCGTCTTCCCACCTTGAATATGCTTTGAGAGAGCTGTGCTGGTACATGGAGATGTTTTATATGCAAAGGCTAGCAGCATACTGTAGGTTGTAGAATAAATTATTTACCCACCAGGTAGAGGCTTAGAGAATGAGCCTCTGCAGTCTGAGGAAGAAGACGAGGAAGAAGAAGAAGCTGGAGAGAGAGAGAGAAAAACGTATTTTTCGCACTTAAAATACGTTAATTTTCCAAAAAAAAAAAACATCAGTGCACCTTATGTATGAATTTTACCAGTCAGTTTGTAATATTCAGTAAAGCCACTTCATTGAAGTGCGGCATTATACAGAAGTTTCAGTTTAGTTCTCCAGCACTATTAGCATTAGCCACTAACCATGCTAAGTGCTAGCTCTTTGACTGTACAGAGGTGAGTTTTGTCAACCTGTAGTATGCTGCTAAGCCTGGCTAGCACTGCTGGAGCAGCATTAGCATTAGCATTAGACACTAACCACGTTAAGTGCTAGCTCTTTGAGTCTTCAAAGGTAAGTTTTATCAGCCTGTAGCCTGCTGCTAACCCCAGCTATCACTACTGGAGCAGCATTAGCATTAGCCGCTAACCACGCTAAGTGCTCTTTGACTGTTCAGAGGTGAGTATTATCGGTCTGTAGCCTGCTGCTAAGCGCATCCAGCACTGCTGGAGCAGCATTAGCATTACTGCTAGCAGTTAGCCACCAATGCTTATGCTCCAGCTTTAGTAGAACTTTAGAAATCTAAGCTTACTGTAAATAAACGGAAGCACTTTACTCATCCAAATAAGGGAAATAAATCTGTTTAGATTAACATCCAGCACTCATTTGAAAATAGATGTTTATTAACAGTGTGCCTTATAATCTTGTGCATAATATAGTGCTAAAAATATGGTATCACCAGCAGACGCCCCTCATGGCTCTGGTAGGTATCTCCCTGTGCAATTGTAACCCCATACAGGCCATTAAATGACCCTGAGGGATGGTGTGGATGGATATATGGTCCCTGCTCTTCCTCTGTTCTGTTTCATTACTGTGGTGAGCACGGTTTCATCAGTCAAGCTCATTAGCCGACAAAGCGGACATGACTACTGACATTGTGTCCTTCATCATATCATTTGCGTTCATCAGCTGCTCAGTGTGCACGGCAGCGCAAGGGGGAGCGAGACGGTCGGTAATTATGTCTTGGAATGTAAAAAGAAGCTGGTGCCAGCGCTGCTGTAAAGGGCACATATGATGGAAATCGGGGTTTTCCACCCTGTTTGGAAAGAAACTTATCTTCACTGTCCAATAAAAAACATATATCTGCAAAACAGTAGCTTTACAGGAGAGATACAGTATAAAACCTTCTTAAATTTCAATAGAAGTCAATGTAAATGGATATAATGTAAATATAATATACATTACATTAAATAGATATAATGTAAATAAATGGGGAATTTATATTGCTACAGAAATTCTGACACAGTGTAAGGGACATTTTGTGTCATAAGTTATGTAGTAAACAAAAAATCAACAGAAATAACAACGATATTCACTCTACACTGCATATAGCAGAGTTTTTTGTGATATCATAAAGCCATATCATTTAGATGTATAACCATTTAACCATTTAACGAAGTTATAAAGAGTGTTTCACTCCAGCCCCGCCCACAGACAAGACTTACAAAAAAGACAGACCAATCAGTATTAGTTGTAGTCTTGTATTGAAAAGAACTTGGCCGTACAAAATTGATCCCAATACAGGTGTCACAGACAATGCATTGCGATTATTTATTTTAATCAAATTAAAAATATATATATATACAACACATATGCATATACAAGACAGAGTGCAACACTGCTATCTAGTGTTGTGGTCGGGGTTTAAAAACAATACTAAATGAACCATTGCCTGACAATAAAGTTTACATGTGAATAATAATTAAAAATCAATCCTGAATTTTTTTTATCTTTACAGTTTTGCAAAAACAAAAAACTGCAATACGTCAATATGTCAATATATTTACACCACTAACCAGAATAGAGACCACTGATAGATCTATTAAGCACAAAGGTGGAGCAATCTTAATGTAAATCCCACCTACATTATAAAGACAGTTCTGTACATATATCTGTTTTTTTTAATAATTTTTTTATTTTTTATACATTTATTTCAAATTTTCTCCCATTTTTCAGTAAATTTAGCTAGGCCAGTTGCCCCACCTGCTCGTCAGCTGTATATCCCCGTCACAAGTCTCTTTTCAATCTTCTGCTGATGCAGCATTGCCGAGTAGCCAGCGCACTCAGAGGAAAGTGCAGCGACTCGGTTCAGATACATCAGCTCACAGACGCCTTGTGCTGAGCAACATCATCCTAATGAGAAATGAGGGGAAAGAGCGCCATCTACCCACTTAGAGAGAGAGAGCAAGGCCAATTGGGCTCTCTCAGGGCTCCAGTAGCTGATGGCAAGCTGCATGACCAGGATTCGAACTAAAGATCTCCCGATCATAGTGGCAGTGCTTTAGCCACATATATATCTGTCTTAAAGAGACAGTAGCGCAGCTTCATGAGCACTGATGCATAAATAAATGTTGAAAAAAAAATGTTGGTATAGTAGAAATGCATGATGACAGTTTGCGGTCCACAAATGCACACAAATGTAGATAAAATAAACAGAAACTATGCAGTATGGTTCCAGGCTGGTGTAGATGTGCAGATAACCCCCAGTCTTTCCTGCAGTGCGTGTGCAGGACATGGATGCGAGACACGAGATGAAATGTTGCTGCTTCTTTCCGCCTGCCACTCCCAACAGTCCTGCCTCTATCTGGTAATTGAAGCCAATGCTGCTACCTGATATTCTTCTCTTTCCATTCCGAGAGACATGAATAGACACCGGCGTATTGACCCGCACTCGCAGGCAGCAGAGAATTACGTACACTCCAGCGAGCGTGTGCTCTGCCGGGTGATGCAGGAGCCCCGAGACTGCCTGGAGACGCCATGCTAACAAGAGTATTAGCAGGACCCTCCCAGGCCCATTGTAGTTCGTTGGCCCAGAATGCCATATGGACGGGCCTCGTGTTTTGGGTGTGTAGCTGAGAGGCTGTGCATCTGATCCTGCCTATTGCTCTCCGTTGCGCCATGCAGCCAGGCGCTGCCGCCGCTGCATTCAAATGTTTGGCCTGGCCTTTAGTGCGGCGTAGCGTGCCAAAACGAGCCCCCCACTCTATTAAGATCTGTCCCTGGAGGGGGGCGATTCTGAAGGAGGAGTGGAAACTGACACAGCCAGCGCAAACGGCCGCGCCAAAGGCGAACTTTTAGGCTAATTGGTGACAACAGATTTGTTCTCCACCCCCTTATTTTCCCTGTGTTTATTTTGCTCTGAACCAGGCATGAATCCAAAGCAGAGCGAGTGAACATGATAATTGTGGCTAATACAGCGTGAAGAGGTTACCGGAGGCCGTGTTCAGCTCCGTATGTCTTTGTGGTCGTCCATGGCTGAACACATTTGAGGACATACACTCTTAAAGAAATAAATGTGTAAATAAATCTTAATGTAAATCCCACCTGCAGTATAAAGACTGTTCTTTTATATTTTTTATTTTTTAGACATTTATTTCAAATTTGTTCCCATTTTTCAGTGAATTTAGCTAGGCTGGTTGCCCCACCTGCTCGTCAGCTGTATATCCCCATCAAAAGTGATGCCACAACACAAGGAGGGTAAAGACTAGACTCACATGCCTCCGCCGACACATGTGAAATCAGACTCCGCCTCTTTTTGATCTGCTGCTGATGCATCATTGCCGAGTAGCATCACAGCGCGCTCGGAGGAAAGCGCAGCGACTCGGTTCTGATACATCAGCTCACAGACAAACGCCTTGTGCTGATCGACATCACCCTGTGAGTGGTGAAGTGAAGTGGTGAGAGAGAGCACCATCTACTGTTCCCACCCAGAGAGAGCAAGGCCAGCTGTGCTCTTTCAGGGCTCTGGCAGCTGATGGCAAGCTGCATGACCACGATTTTTTGTGTAAATATGTGTAAATAAATAAATTTTATCTTAAAAATAAAAACAGGGATGAATGCTTCAATAAAAAAAATGTCATACATATCGTCGCTGTGCAATAAAAAAAAACAAGTATCTCCAAAACAGCAATTTTACAGGAGAGAGAAAAAGCCTTCTAAACTTCTAAACAATGAAAGTCAATGTAAAAATAATTGATTTCAGGTTATTTTGAAGTACTTCTTTTGCTCCGTTCATCAAATCAGCAAAAATGGAGATGCTTGTTTTTCATTGGACTGCAGCGATAAACAGTATTTTGACTCATATGAGTAATGGAACCCATTTCAGTGCTATAGGGATATACAAACAATTACAAATATACTTTTTTTTAGAATGAACATAAAGATTACCAGAAATAATATGTTCAAAATACGTTGTGTAATGCATGTGTAATTTTAATGCATGCGTAACGCATGTGTATGTTGTAGAGGTTCCTAATGGTATCTTGCGATAATGCATCTCTTATGCAGCTTGTATATTCTAATGCAGTTCTCCACCTATTGTAGAGGTGCAGTATTGATCCAAAAGCATCCACAAGCACCCCGTACATTTTTAATCAGGTATATTGTGTATATATACTGGTCATTTGGCTGGCCATGGTATTGGCATTGTCATTGTCTTGGAGGCAACCTCTTGAGATGGCAGCAGCATGTGGACAAGCACTGTCCTGTTGAAAAAAAGCTTACTGGACTTTGCATTTAGAAACAATAGGGTTACTGGTTGCAGGACTTCATTAACGTTAATGTTAAGCTGTCCAAGTCCCTGTGGTGAACATGAAAAGTGATTCGGTACAGTACGAAACTGCATCCCACACTTTTTAAGAGTGTAATTTAAAAGATTTTCATGATTTAATTTGGTTTTCCCAAATCTAAAATGTACCATTCTTTTGAAAAAAGCTTTGCTAAAAAGTGTTTCTCTCTTGATATCATCCTAAAACCCCCTTTTTGACATCTTTATCATCAAAAGTGCATTTCTTAATCACTTCTCTTACCTATGTAAAGACATGTGCAAATGAGATGAGAACCAAAAAAAGAGAAGAAAAGAAGGAAGAAAAGAATATACAGAAAAGAGGGAGGGGAAGTCGTCTCTCAGACAGAGAGAGCTCTTTAATCTTAGCCTGACATCTTCAAAGACGATGAGAATCACTAACTCTACTCTGAGCTAAATGAACAGACCTACACACGCTCACTGGTTTTCATGTGACGAGAGACGTACAGTATATAGATACACTGCTTTTCTGCGATTGGTATATTAATTAAATATAAAAGTTTTAACAAACCACATTTTCATTTTTGATTTTAAGTGGTTAGATATGATTTTAGATAGATAGATAGATAGATAGATAGATAGATAGATAGATAGATAGATAGATAGATAGATAGATAGATAGATAGATAGAAAGATAGATAGATAGATAGACAGACAATGAACACTAGTTGATGTGCATAAAGTGAGGATAACTGATATTTGTAGATGGATGGATGGATGGATAGATGGATGGATGGATGGATGGATGGATGGATGGATAGATAGATAGATAGATAGATAGATAGATAGATAGATAGATAGATAGATAGATCCTATATCTAGCAAGTCCTCAACTAAGCTGAGCTGAGGCCAATCAGGATTCTCTATTTGTTACTCTCTCACTATATGTGTTTGTTTGTTGCTCTCTGGATCTTTTTTTCACTGCTTTCTCTCTTCCCCTCTCTCTCTCTCTCTCTCTCTCTCGTTCTAATATATATTTTTCTGATATTATATATAATTAGGGAGCCCCAATAAAATGTGATAGGTGGTACTGTTATAAACTGTTATAAATTAAAATTCTAAACTAATTGAAAAGGCTTTATTTTAGATTAAATTCAGAGTACAGAGCCAATGAAATGCAGTTGGCATCCAACCAGAAGTGCAATATACAGTGTTATTTACATAAAGTGCATAGATATAAGTATATATACATAAGTATAAATATATAAATATACAAATATATAATTAGATCTACAGAAGTATCTTACATAGATGCAATTTATATTTCAAAATCGACAATACAATTTGTAGACAAATAGAAATAATTGACATTGTCGATTATATCGAATAATCGTCGACTAACCTAAGATACACTGAATAAAATCTAATTGAATAAACATGTTAAAAAGTAACATTTACTAAACAAATTGTGGTTAAATGCACTAAGAATTATTAGAGTAAATATTACTTGAATATATGTTCTGTTAGATTTACGTTTTTTCATTTTTGATCAAACATGGAGGGAGATAGCTTATCAAAAAAAAAAAGACTGAACTCTGGTACAATTTTGAGACATTGAAGCTTTTCTGTTTTTCTTTGGCCTCTCTTGTTGGGACAATTTGTTCTGGCTACTTAAAAAAAAAAAAAAACACATTTAAATGCGTAAGTGTGTCGCAGGGAAGTGACTCCAGCTCCCCTCCACTCTTAGCGTAAGCTTATTCTCCACGTGCCCTTTGTTTGGCTGAATGTCAATGTGGAGACTATTAATAACATCAGGGCCTGGCTGGGCTCCACTTTGTCCCCCCGTCCTCGGCAGTGTTTGAACTGCTCTCGTCTCCGTCGCCGGCTTGCTTGCTCCACTGACACATCAAAGAAGAGAGAGAGAGCCTGTCAGGCACGTAAGAGCTGAGGCCAGGCGAGTGGCGGGGGCTCTAAAGGCGATTTGTGGATGTAAGCCGACAGACAGGCGGAACGTAATAAGCTAATGGTCTTTTTTTTTGCCGCCATTGTTGTGGTTTTAGTTCATGTTAAGAAACAATGACGCCTCGAGGCTTTTGAAAATGTTGATGCAAGATACTTAACCCAGCATGCTCACCTGCGTCATGATAACAGCTCAATTAACACCGTCTGCGAGGCTTGTCCTTCATGGTCGTGACAGAAGTTAATTTGCTTAGCTTGACTTTGAGACACAACTGTTGTTTCGCAAGTTCCTGCCGTTTCTGTTCTTTATCCAGCCACAAATTTAATGGATGTTAATGTGAGGTCAGACAAGAATTTGCAGAATTTAAGATTGAAGATTTAAGTATACAACCAAATGTCTGGTAATAAAAAGGATAGTAAAAACAGTCATATAATGCAGTAGCAAAAATAAAATCGATAAAATAACATAAATAAAGTTGGCAATACTTCGCAAAGTCAGTTTGTTTCAAGTTTCATGTTTTCATAGACAACAGTAGCTAAATGAGATACAGTGACAACGATCAGTACTCAGGAGATGATGAGTTAGAGAATAGTTCCATATTGGCAAGCATAACTACAACAGCACAGCTCGGGCCAGTTTATTAGTTGAACATAAACTGTATTACCATATTCTTCACATTATAAGACGCATCCTTAAAAATCCTTTAATTTGCCCTGTCATGTATTTAGGAGCATACAGCCACTCCATTGAAGTACAGCATTACACAGGAGTTTAATTTAGTTTAGTTCTCCAGCATCGAGACTTAAAACTGGAGCAGTATTAACCACGTTAAGCTCTTTCAATGTTCAGAGGTGAGTATATTGGATTGTAGCCTACTGCTACCTCGGCTGGCACTGCTGGAGCAGCTTAGCATTAGCCACTAACCACGCTAAGCTCTTTCGATGTTAAGAGATGAGTATGTCAAACTGTAGCCTGCGCATTTACCGTGTTAAAACAAGCTAATGTAAGATAACCCACGAGATGAACACTCAGGGTTACTTAGTGTATAGGCGGAATTAGCTGCTAATGCTGCTGCACCCAGCCTTCGTGAAAATCTGGAAATGTAAGCTTACTGTACATAAATGGAAGCGCTTTACTCACCCGAATAAACAGGGGTTTTCAGGAGAGAAATTTGTGTAGATTAATATCCAGCGCTCATTTGACTTTGAAAGAAAGTCTTTTTATTTAGAATCACAGTTTAGTTTACAGTTTAATTTAGCTTTATTTAACTTAGTTAGCTACCGCCCATCACCACTACCCAAAAGCAGAGCTTCCACATTAGAAAGAAAACATGATGACACCCCTGTTCCTTACTAGTGTTGCATAATGTGCCTTATGTATTAAAAAAAGTAGACCAGAAAATAGACAATTATTGATAGTGCGAAAAATACTTTCAGTTTAAACTGGAAGTAAAGATTGCTACAGCAGACAAACCAAGTCTCCATGAAGCTGCGGGAGTCTCCCGCATTTCGGTAGTGGCTCCCTGATGCCCGCGAGTCACATATAATCTCCCGCAATTCAGAACGAGTGCCCCAAGAGCACAAAGACGCGCACACAAACAACAGACTTTTTTTCTCTAATTGCGTGTGGGAAGGAGAGAGAGAAAACAGAGAGGGTTTCTGATTGGCCTGTTCTCTGCAAAGAGTCTGTGAGACAGCCAATCAGTTTTTAGTGTGGGCGGGCAGTGTTTTTCCCCCCTCCCGGACGGGAATTGTTCAGTGAGTGAGAGAAAGCAGATCATGGCGGATGCAGGGAAAGCAGAGGCAGGGCCTTCCAAAAAGAAAAAAATATAAAACTCATTTCACCTCTGAATACTCTAAATTTAATTAAAAAAAAAGTTAAATTAATTAATATAAAAGTAAAGTTTCGTTATCCTTTGATGTGTGTGCAAGTTTATTTGTTCAGTTTTTTTTGGCCGGGGAGGGGGTTACCTCCCTGAAATCAACTTGTGCAACTTGGGATGTCTGCTACAGTTTCTTATTAGGTTAAATGGGGTTCGTAACGACTCTTTAGTAACAGCTGCAACAATGCAAAGAAGAAAGAAGAAATTCATGCATGAACATGTTATAACTGCTTGCTGTGGATTGAGAGGTCCGCTGGTCTAAGCGTTACGAGAGCATGCTTTGGATTTTCTCCCGGATTTTCTCCGCCCCATATACAAAAAGCATACTTATTTATACATTCTTATTTCTGGCGGTGGCATGCGGTTATGTAGAGTTAATGTTTATCTCTGCCTTTCTGCTCTAGGCTCTGAGAGCTTGGCAGCCGGGTGTGCTTATTATTGTGAGCACAACTTCAAGGTTTCTTCAAGCAGTGTTTTTGTGTTTGCAGTTAAGATGGATGCTAAGTGCTCTGGGCTAGACTGTGTGAGTGAGGGATTGTGTGTATGAGTGTGTGTATGTGTGTGTACTACTATGCTTGTGTGGCTACTACTAGAAAGGGTTAGGAGTGAGGTATATCTTTCTATGTAGGTCAGGATGTGTTTACCTGTGCTTGTGTGTGTGTGTGTGTGAGTGTGTGCGTTCTGGTCTCTCACGTTATTTAAAACGCGTGGTATGAAGATCCTGCACTGCATTTGTCTCGTCTTTCATGCTGCTGGCAGGAGTATTATGGGAGTGATGCAACAGCGCTGCTGTGAGCAAATGATGATTCATGCAACAGCCATGAGCGCTGCATTTTGATTGGCTTTGAGCAGTTAAAAAGGATGGAAGCATGAAATCAGGAAAAACACCATCTACAGTATGTCGTTCCTCAGAGCCAGATCTAATGCCTCTGGGTGCAAGAGTGTGAGAATTTGGTGTGTGTGTGTGTGTGTGTTTGTGAGGTCCTACACAGAGTAGCAAAAAATAAGTGAATTTTCTCAAAATATCGCAATACAAGTTTTCCTGATAAACACATTAAAAGACCTGTGAAACTGCATTACCTGTGTGCAGCCAGAGAGGGAGCTCTTCCTGATGCAGACTCCGATCATGTGACATCATAACAAAACTGAAGGTAGAGTGAGGTAGAGGTCCACAGTAAACCTCACACAAACATTATTGCAGCCAAACCATGTAGCAAAAATCCTTTAAGGAGTTTAAATTAATTAAGGATCTTAATTATTGTGTTCTGTTTTGATATCAAGATATCCAAAAGCGTCATCACAGTTCAGATCTTTTGTCCATTATTGTGCATCTTTTACATGTTCACACTCCACCCCCGCCCCCCTAAGGCACACCATATTATTATGGGGTGCACTATCAATGAATGTCTATTTTCTGGTCTATTTTATACATAAGATGCAAAAAGCGACACTAGTAAGCATGCCTATATCGAAGTGAGAAGGGTGTCGCCATGTTTCCCTTTTTATGGGGAAGCTGGGAAAAGTGTCTAAGTAAACAAAACTGTAATTCTTAAAAAAGTTAAATAAGCACTTGATGTTTATCTACACAGATTTCTCTCCTGAAACCTGTTTATTTAAGTGAGTAAATTGCCTCTGTTTATTTACAGTAAGCTAAGATTTCCTATATTTTGTCTAAGGGTGAGTTTTCAGTAAAGATTTTCCAGCACTAAGGCTGGGTGCAGCAGCATTAGCATTAGCTGCTAACCAAGGATAGTGCTTGAGTGTTCCAGTAACCCAGGGCGCAATCAGATAGCGGTTCATCCCACATAGCTTGTTTTTAGCAGGGTAAACACGCAGACTACAGTCCAATATGTTCACGAAGCACTGCGGTTAGCGGCTAATGCTAATGCTGCTGCACCCAGCCTTAGTGCTGGAGAAACTTTACTAAAAACTCACCCTTATGACGTTGCACTTCAGCAAAGTGGCTTTGCTGCTCCTTAATCCCTGACTGATAAAATTTATACATAAAACGCACCAGATTATAAGGCACACTATCGATTTCTGATAAAATTAAAGGATTTTAAGTAACCCTTATAGAACAAAAAATATGGTAACTCAGTGCTCTAGCTGTGCTAACTCACATTTAAGGAGAACATCAGGTAGTTGTAACAGTTTGGTCACTTTAAACAACCACACTGTCACTATGAATTAGCAAAATTCACACACTGGATCAACTAAATTAAATCAGAGCTCACATAGTTTCCACTATTGGGAAATAGTCTTTTACCTTCCTGAAATGAGGATTCTGATTGTTTCTGCCTGCCTGAGTTTGACTCTCTGTTCTGGGACTGGGCTCTAAACCCAGTTTTAACTGCAGTGATTACTCTCATTACGCTTATAATGAAACATGCTGTTGGTCAGCAGTTTTTGAAGTACCAATAATGTCCTCAGTGTACTAAAAAAAATGAATTATGAGAATAATTTATTGCTGAAAAAACTTAATTATTGACATATTGCCCCCCAGAAGTGGGTGAGCTGTGGTGCACTGTAAAAAATCCAGCTTAACAAAGTTTAAATAACTATTTTTGGCATGTTGACTTAACAGAAAGCCGTAGCAAAAGTCTGAGCCTTAATACATTTTATGTTTAGTCAGCAAAAAATGAATTAGGGAAATGTGGTACCATTTAAAAAAAGTCCAAATAATAATACATTCTGTTATTGTATATCAAGATCAAATACATATGGCAATATATACAAGATACTTACATAAAGAATAATATCTCGTCATGTGATGGTGAAAGACTATATGTCACTATATGTCACTATATTTCAACTTAGACAGAACTATTTCTTCATAGAAACTCTTAGGCTATGTTCATACAACAGGTAAAAAAAATAACCATAAACTCATTCCCCCCCCCCCCCCCCCCCCCAAAAAAAAAAATATATGTGAAGTCAGACTTCACTTTTTTCCCAACTGTGGCTAATTCAGTATTAGGTTACAGATAAACTTGCTGTACCATCTGCATTGTTAAAGGAGAACACCAGTGTGAAATTGACTTTTGGTGTAGTAAAACATAATAAAGAGTACTAACTTTTGTTGAATAGCCCACCTCCGTTCTTCTGCAGCTTTCCGAGATCCAGCACTTTTGTGTAGTTTGTCCAAACAGGCAAGAATGGGTTTTAATGGGGCATATTTTCCCCTCCAGATAAATAGAGTTTTACATCGTTATCAAGGCTCAAAGTAGCCCCACACCTCATTGGTAGAATCCGGAGAGCCCTGACATTTAAAACAAGGCATTAATAACTTTAAAAGTGCACAAGAAGTGTATTAAAAACCCTTTTTAAACCCATAGCATAACCTACATCGCCATCTACATCGCCATCTTAAAGTAAAGTCATGATCATTAGAGTGATGTCCCCTAGGGGTTTTGTGTGTACTGCACCTTGCATAAGCATTGTGTTCATTTCTGAAGGAGGATAAGCGAGGAAGTATATCTCTACCCAGCCTTCTCTGAGGAAAGCGAAGTGACCCAGCTCTGATACATCAGCTAACAGACACCTGTGCTGACCTACATTACATTACATTAGCAGAGATGTGGGGAGAAAGCACCCAGCCAGTCGTGCTCTCTCTGACTCTGGCTGCTGATGGCAACCAGCATAACCTGGGATTTAAACCAGACTTTCCTTGAAACATAGCTGACTAAAGCAGCAGCTTAGTCTGCTGGAACACTCTGAGCCCAAGTTTTAAGGATTTGAAAGGATGTATCAGTTTATAAACATGCAGTAGAGTCATTTTTAAGTGAGATATTTTACAAACACTAAAGATATTTTGTCTTTCATGTCTTAGTGCATCTCAGTTCAGTGACACAGATAGTTTGTCTCTCACACAGCTGATATTTTTTTACAGTTCAAAACATAAAGCTTCCTTTTTTGCTTAGATAAAAAAAGTATCAGATGGCCGATTTCACCCAAGCTCAAAAAAGCCTCTCCGTTTTGCCCTTGAGACTGACACACTGTAAAGAATTGTTCCTCCATGCAGAGACAGTGGGCTCTGACAGTGTTTCGGAGGTGTGTGTGTGTGTGTGTGTGTGTGCATGTGGCAGCAGCGGTGAGGTTGACTTTGGAGGGCTGGGCTTGTGCCAGTGTTAGACTTGCCCCAGGGTCCTTCTGGCAGTGTGTGTTTGTGTGTGTGTGTTTATTTTTTAGTGTAAGCAAAATTTCTGTCCAAATGTTTGTTGTCACCCTTTCTAATAAATGCATTCAGCTTCTTTAAGCTACACCCATTGCTGACACAGATGTGCAAATACACAAACAAATACACACACCTTTTCTGGTCCCTATAGAGAACCACTTCCAAAAGAAAAGAACTCTTTAGAAAACTCTTTGGAGCAGATAATCCTAAATCTTATCTGGCACATTGCCTAAAACCAGGCATGGGCTAGAGCAGTGCTTTTCAACGGTTAGCATCTGTTCCTGGGGTAAACCACAACATAGCCTAGATTTGCAACCCTGTTACTCGCAACCCTGTTAGTGTAAGTTACCAAATATATTGCATACCAACTTAAGCATCTAATTAAAAAAAACTGTTTCGATACCTGAGATTGACGAATCAAACTTTTTGATAGTTTATTACCTGCATTTAATAAATATATGATTAAAATGATCAAATTGAAGATCAAATTTTCAGAAGTGACCACCCCTGAAATGTACCAAAATCCTGGAATGTCCCACCTTACAACTTATAGAGGAGCGGATTTGAAACGTCATGATCTGAATTTACATGAAACTTCGTGAGGTATTCACATTAGAATAAGACTAATAAGTCTAAATATGAATATGAAAATTCAGCAGTAGTAAGAGAATGTGTGTGAGTGTGTGTGTGTGTGTGTGTGTGTGTGTGCGTGCGCACGCAGAGGCTTTTTCTGGCTAAACTACGAGCACTGAAGCACATATACACCATCTGCACTTGGAGCTTTTTGCTGAAAGGTCACAAAGAATCAAATGCTCACACACACACACACACACACACACACATGCTGCAGACCTCCCAGGAGCATCGAATCATGACCCGCTAAAGGCGCTGTAGTGTTTATCTGCAAAGTATGTTAGTTCAAGTTAACCTGAAAGGCTTCAGGGTCACCTAATCATCAGAAACATTTGGCTTTGCTCTCTTTCTCTCTCTCTTTTCTCTCTCTCTCTCTCTCTCTCTCTCTCTCTCTCTCTCTCTCTCTCTCTCTGTCTGTCTGTCAGCTGAAGCTGATCAGAGAGGCAGCTAGTTGGCGTCTGATCAGAGTGAAGGCCAAGGCCGGGATTTTTCTGACCTTTACCAGATTAGCCGCTCCTACATCTTCTCGCTGTTGATATTCTACACCCGCCTCTGATCTCATAGCAGCTCCATTCACTGTGGACTAAGATAAGCTCCGGCTGACATAGGTGACAGTCTGCTTTCGCTCGTTTTTTTTCTCTATTCTGGCGCTTTAGGGCAGTGGAGACGGGCCTGACAGAAGCCTCCGAGTTCACAGGCTGTAATTTCAGCTCAAGGCCCTTTTATAGAGGCTCCTCTACTCCACTGTCTTTCATTTCGTTCGGAGCTACGGGTCTTATGACTGGCTCCAGACGGAGAGCGGAGGACGACGGCTCACTTTAGCACAGACACTTTATGCACAGACACTTTATGCACAGACACTTTACTCGCGGCGGCGGCGGCCGTTAAGCGTCCCCGCCGGAGTTACGCGAGGTCTTAGGAGATTCTTTTTCTCAAGGCTGCGAGAGAGAGAGAGAGAGAGAGAGAGAGAGAGAGAGACGCTCGCTGACGGATGACAGTAGTAATTACTCTGTTGACGCTCCTCGCTCTGCCGTAACAATAATATGACTGTAATCATCGGCAACAACTGTAAATGAGCTTGCAATTATTCTCAAACCTTCAGATACATAATTAGAGCCATCAATGCGCTTGTAATCACTAATGGTAATCAGCCAAATATCTGGGGCCTTGTAGGTTAGGGATGTACATGACATTTTGGAACTAATTAGATCACACAAACAGTAAACAGTAAGGTGTAGCCGCTCTGCTCACGAATCTTCAGGACAGGACCTCCCCGCCTGAGGGAAATGCATGCTGGGAAATGCAGGCTGGCTGGGTACATGATACAATGGCTGCACACAGAAAACACCAAATTATATAATGTGTTGCTTTTTCCCATCGATCCTCCTCCAACTTCAGGGAGGATTTTGGGACGCCATCTTGTTGCCTGTCTGAAAACCACCCTGAAGCAGCTCTCAGTGGAGAATACACCAGAGACACGCCCAGAGACCATATTAACATAAATTGGTATTATTTAAAAAATGATGATTTTCGAAAGTTAGCACAGTCAAAACCTAAAACATCAGAAATTAATGAAATAATAGTAGATCGAACATGAAACAAAATATTTATTTATTTTTGTATTAATAATAAAAGATTAAATAGCAGAAAAGATGTAATTAAAATCTAACAAGTTCATGAAAGTTCTTTGATAGTTAACTTTGGTTGTGAGCTGTAAGATCTCTAAGAGGAGATAGAAAATCTCTGAAAAAAATGGAAAAAAATATCAGTGAAATCCAAAAAAAGAAACCGAGTCATTGTTTGCTGGTTTGATTTACTCGATTGCAGAAAAGCAAAGGAAACCAGAACATAAGGCATTTAAAAGCTGGAGGACTATCATGTGATCTGTGTGGTGTCTGGAGTCGACTGATTGAGTGAATCGGTTCATGAATCAAGTGCAAATTCATATGATTCAAGAATGATTCAAAACATTGTTTACAAGCCCATGTGTTGACATCATGCTCTGACCTTGTGTAAATACAGTCGCAGGGAATCTCAGGGACTGACACTGGATTATACCGTACTTAACGTATGTTTGTGCTGAAAACTGAGAAATAAAGCAAATAAAACGTTAGTCACAGAAATGTACTGTGAAAGAAACTTTGATGGAGTGGTTATCTTGGCATGTTCTCCTCCACCAGTCTTACACGCTGCTTTTGAATGACTTTATATCACTCCCGATGCAAACAATCCAAGCAGTTCAGTTTGGTTTGATGGCTTGTGATCATCTTGATTATATTCCAGAGGTTTTCAATTTGGTAAAATCAAAGAAACTCATCATTTTTAGGTGGTCTCTTATTTTTTTCCAGAGCTGTATATTGTTTATGCTGATGTGTTGAGGTATTCTTCAGTTATTAAGCTGAGAAGACAGACGACAAGGTGTGTTTTTTTTTGTGTCAAATGTGGTGCTTGATTTCTATTGGGTTAAAGTATCAGTACTAAATAAATGACTTTTCTTGTGTAGGTATACCACACAACACTACACTTCAGAATATAGCATTTAGCACTCATTATGAACAAAATAAACTACATAAATATCACATAAGGCTTCCACTTTTATCTGATTTGCAAATATTTAATAACCTTTTAGAAATGTAGTATTTTCTGGGTTCTTATTAGTCTATAAAGATTTTTTATTTAGTATTAATTGTATGGATGAGCTGAAAGTGAGCGCTGTGATTGGCTCAGATCTTCTGTAATCAACATCATATCTGAAAGGACTCAGCTGTCCCATTTTCCCAAGTACTGCTCCTTCTCTCCACTCCTCCTGCAGAGTTTCAGAGCCTGAAGAACCTGTATCATTTGTAACCTCAGACAGGATCAACAGATAGCAGATACCTGTAAACACACACTCTGGTGTACACAGCTCAGTCACACTGCTGCTGTACATTACTGGCAGTGTGCATATGTGTTCTCCTCCTGAGGACCAAATGTTCCCACAGTCAGGTCTGGCACGTGGGCGGGGCAGAACGGACACTTGCCTTGGGGTGCCAGACAGCTAGTGGTGTCACTTTGCTTACATTATAATGCTACTAGTGTTAGATCTGTAGCTGCACAGATGGATTAGTGCTATTCAGAAGGAAGATAAAGGTTAACAAGCAGCAGCAATAAATAATTTAACCCTTTCAGACCCTGTTTGCATTACAATGGACAATGTTTGTTTCTTTTTTCTTTTTTGTATTCTTGCAGACAGATTAAGACCAGATCAGATGAGATCAGAACAGACAAATATCAGCCAATCAAACAGCAGTTTAGCCCTGCCCACTGCTTTGTAAAAACTGTTTATAAGTTTAGGAATGCTTAAGAATGATTGCGAAACAAACAAAAAAAGTTATACATAAGTTAATTGGAATAAATAAAAAAAACAACGTTGAACCAATCATTCCACTGCAATGAACATAAAAATACAAATGTTTTGTTTGTTTTTTATTTATTTATTCATTGTTTTATTAATTTATTTATCTTGAGTGCATTATAGACAGAAGAGTGCATTATTAAATATTTTCCATCAGAGGAAAATAAATCAGGTCTGAAAGGGTTAATAGTTTAAAATAAAAAAGTGAGAAACATTTGGTAATACAGCTCTGGCAAAAAGTAAGAGACCACTTGAAAAGTTTCTTGATGAGTTTCTTTAAATTTTACCTAATTGAAAACCTCTGGAATATAATCAAAAGCAAGATGCATGGTCACAAAACATCAAACCAAGCTGAACTGCTTGAATTTTTGCTCCAGGAGTAATGGCATAAAGTTATCCAAAAGTAGTGTGTAAGACTGGTGGAGGAGAACATGCCAAGATGCATGAAAACTGTGATTAAAAACCAGGGTTATTCCACCAAATATTGATTTCTGAAAAATTTCTTTGCATTATTTTTATTTCAGCCATTTCTTATTTTCTGCAAATAAATGCTCTAAATTTCAATATTTTTATTCTTAATTTGGGAGAAATGTTGTTCATAGAATAAACAACAATGTTCATTTTACTCAAATATATACCTATAAATAGCAAAATCAGAGAAACTAATTTAGAAACTGAAGTGCTCTCTTAATTTCTATAATTCTTTAATTTCTATCTATGCTAAGAAAGCTTATATTGTATAGATTATATAATGTAAGTGCTATATATATATATATATATATATATATATATATATATATATAGCTATAAATTGATGTAAGTATCAGCTCCTGCAGATCTGACTATAACTGCTTAACTAGAAGTAGAGAGCCAGAGGGTAACACAGACCTGAGGGCCCTCTGAAACACTGGGATCCACCTGCTGCACCATCCAAAAACCTGAGTGATTGTGTGTAAGCGATATATATATATTAGAAACCAGGCTTTTTCTTTTGTTATTGAGGTCTAGCTAAAGGTTACATGTAGGCGTATATATATATATATATATATATATATATATATATATATATATATATATATATATATATATATATATATATATACAGCAACTGAGAGCTGTATATACAGCAATATTCAGTTTAACAGAAAACTCCCATAAAGGTAACGCCACAAGGGCATGTCATTCACAATCACAGACAGAAAAGGCAGACAGATACCTGCCGACAGACACACACAGACACATATAGACACACACACATACATATAGACACACACACACTCACACATAGACGCAACAAGTGAGTGGCGCAGTCCAACTGCTTTGCAACCCAAGCGTGCAGCCCACGTCAAACCCGAGACACTTCAAAGTGCTGGAGAGGCTAATGCGTTTTAGTGCGCTCTTTCAAGCCCCCCACCACAGCCCGCGCTCGTCACTGTGACCCGTGGAGCGAGAAAAAGGGTGGACTCTGAGCGGCCAGACGTGTGATCCACTCACTGCGGGAATAAAACAAGGCAAATAGAGCTAAGAGGCAGAAGAATGATATTTATAAAGGCTGGCGCGGCTAACCTGCCCTGCCGTACGCCGCCAACCTGCCCTGCGCCGCAGACACTGTATCTAATAGCAAATCCAGCTTGATTATGGTTTTCAGGCTGTGGCAGAGTGAGCCACCTGGGTGTGTGTGTGTGTGTGTGTGACACAGATTTTCCATTACCACTTAGGCTGCTGTAATTACTTTCTCGGTCTTCAGAGAGAGAGGTGCAGGGGGTCAGCTCACACGACTCGATCGGTTTAAGGTGCGGCGGGCGGATATGTTTAAAGTGGGTGACAGACAGCTCGCTGTGGCCGAGGAGGAAACACTTAAAGTCTACATCTCTCTCCCATCCCTCATTCTCTCTCCCTTTCTATCTCTCTTTCTCTTTCTATCTCTCTTTCTTTCTCTGTGACTTTCTTCTTTCCAGTCTTGTCTCTCTGTAGCTCTCTGTCTCTCTGTTGTCTCTCTTTCCCCTCAGACAACTGTAGCTCCGTCTCCTCATCCAGGTCAGGGCTGAAGCCATCATTCAGCCCCCACAACGCCAGAGATCCATCAGAGAGAAAGCTAGGAACCAGCTCACCAATGCCATCCACATAGCCTCGCAGAAGAGACAGATTGAGAAAGAAAGAGGGAGAGAGAGAGAGAGGAAAAGAGAGAGAATCAAAGCTGATAAAACATTTGAACGTCTTTGTCGTGTACAAGGTTATGGTGCTACACATGAATTTTCAAAGCCTCAACCTCAATAACCTCAAAACTAAAACAAATCAGTGACCAAACATCCCTGAAAAATTCTCCCCCTTTCAGTTTAAAGCAGCAGTCAGCAGGATTTTTTGTTCCTATAAATTGAAAGCAGTGGTATTCTTGAATTAGGAAGAGACATAATATTCGAATGAATGGTGTCAGTGTCATACGACTGGTACGATTATCTCTACAACTTGTAATATATTCATAAAAAAAAACCCAGTCTGGTCTGGTAGGTTTGTTGTTTGCAATTGCTATCTACATACCTTTTGACAGTATTGCATAAAAGGAAAAAAAGAACTATATAATATACTCAAAAACACAGAATTTCACACAACATGTTTATATTAAACTGTATTAAAAGTACTCTTTCACATGCTCTGTGCAATTACACATTGTTACCAGAGAGGTCTCTAAATCTCCAAATCTCCATAATTCACGGACTGTGGATTTAAATGCTGTAGAAGTAAAACAAAACAAAAAGTAAGTAAATAAATATTGTGCAAAAACTGAATCAATGTGTAAAGCTAATTAAATCTTCATAAAATAGACCAGTAAATTAAGCAAATGCGAGAAAATGAGAAAGAGATGGGGAGAGAGAAAGATGGAATGACGAGGGGCTGATATAGGACTGGATGAATAAGAGAGAGAGAGAGAGAGAGAGAGAGAGAGAGAGAGAGCATTGAAAGAGAAAGACTAGAAAGAATAGAAAGATTGAGAGAGAGAAAAAAAGAGATAGAGGGATACAAAAAGAAAGAGAGCAAAAAAAAACAACTGAGAGTCAGAAACAAAACAATACAGAGAAGGAAGGAGGAAGAGAGAGAGGTAATGAGAGAGGAAAGGAAGAAAATGATAGAGAGAGAATAAGAAAGAAATAAGACAATAATAACTAGAAAAGAAAGAGAGAGACGAGTGACAGAGGAGCGACAGAGAATGACAGGGAGTGAAAGAAGACAAGAATAAATGTGAAAGAAAGAGAAGGAGAAAATGGAGAGGAAGTGAGAGCAGGAATGCGTTAGAAAGAGTGAGACAAAGAATGAAAGAGTGAGAGACAGAAAATGAGACAGAGAATGAAAGAGAGAGAGAGAATGAAAGAGAGAGAAAATGAGAGAGAATAAAAGAGAGAAAGAAAAAAAATGAGACAGAGAATGAAAGAGAGAGAGAGAAAATGAGAGAGAGAATGAAAGAGAGAGAGAAAATGAGAGAGAATAAAAGAGAGAAAGAAAAAAATGAGACAGAGAATGACAGAGAGAGAGAAAATGAGAGAGAATAAAAGAGAGAAAGAAACAAATGAGACAGAGAATGACAGAGAGAGAGAAAATGAGAGAGAATAGAAGAGAGAAAGAAAAAAATGGGACAGAGAATGAAAGAAAGTGAGGGAGTATTTTGTTCTGTGAGTGTGTGAGAGAGATTGTGGAAGGAGGGAGAGAGGGAATGAACAAGAGAGAGAAAATGGGAGAGAGAGAGCGATTGAGAAAGAGAGAGAGAGAGATGGAATGAGGTAGAGCGCTGGCGTAATGGTCACTAAATGACCCATCAGTATGATGGCAACAAATGAGGAAGTTTAGTTCACACAGCTTCATCCAGCTCATTAAAGCAGCACTGCACCTGTGACCCTGCTGCAGCACATCTGTCTGCCTCCTTCCTCTTCAGCTCCACACACACACACACACACACACATTCACTCTCTCTCACACACACGCACACGTTTATCAGCAGTTATAAATATGTATATTTACAGTTAGAGGATATAGTTATTCATTATAGTAGGCATATGCTGCTAAAGCATGCATGGCTTTCTTTTTCTTGTCTCTATTCTGAAGTAAAGCAGCTGTTTTTCATTTGAACCCTATCAAACCTGATGTCGTATGGATGAGGCATTAAGAAACTGTTTCTTTAATTTTTAATCTTATCTAAGTCTTCAAAGCAGGGGTCAGCAATAGGCGGCCCACGGGCCAGATGTGGCTCGCAAGCGTGAAACATATGGCCCGTGAGGTTGTTCCTAAAAAAATATATATTCTTGTCTCTACCTACACTCAGTAAGTGTGATGTGTGATTTGAGCCATTTCTGGACAAGCTGAGAGAATTGTTCTCTATCTAAACAATTGGTAGTGTTGGAAGTGGTGGCCATGTACAACATAGTGTAACGAGGGGGAGGAGGCAGGATGCAAATGCAAGTCTTTATTTTCCATTTTTTTTAACTAACAAAAACAAAACACTAAAAAACAGAGTATAAACTAAAAGACTGAAACAAACAAGCAAAAATAACAAACAAAGAAACAAACTACAAAAAGCAAACCTGAAACACTAAAGACAAAAAACACAGCTGGTCTGAGCTTAAACAAAACAGATAAACTAGGTCTGGACAGAGTAACAAGACAGGTTCAGACAAAAAGCACGACACACAACAAAGGAGCACATGGGGTATTTATACACAGGCACACATAAGGGACAACTGTGGGACCTAACAAGGGGACGGGGTTACAAATGATACATAAGGTGAGAACACTGATAGCTAGGGCGGGGCTAGGGCGGAGACAGGGACCAAAACACAACAGAAGCACATGGCTGGGAACATGACAGGAGCACAAGGGAACAACTGAGGGGGAAAACACAGGACAGACACAGGCTAAACTGTGACACATAGTTGTAAGTTCGCTTTTCAGGTTTGCTGCCCACTGCTCCAGGCTCATCAAAATCACTGTGTCACTGTCTTCTGGATGTCTTGTCTTCTGGATGTCTCCAGCTCTTAGATCATCCCAAAAGTACTGGCTGGAGTACCAGCACTCTAGAGAACATATATAGCTCAATGCTGTGGGGCAGTGTACCACTTTAGCCTTTAGCCTAATGCCTGGTGCCTTGCTTTAGCCATGGTGCCGATAGTAGGATCATATCACTGTCACTGTCCAATGAAATACAAGTATCTTCAATTTGGTAGATTTTTAGTTTACTACATAATTTGAACAGACAAACTGTACCTTACACTGTGTCCAGATTTCTTGATAAACGGACCAATAGAAATACTTCAAAATAACCTGAAATATTCTCTTTTTACTTTGACTTCCATTGAAAGTTTAGTTTAGATTTTTTTTCTCTCTACTTAAAAGTTGGTGTTTTGCACTTACTTTTTTTTCATTGGACAGCTACAATATTTATCTGCTCCATAGAGTCCTATTTCATTGGCAATACTTTGCTGTACATGATCTAATCTAATCTAATCTTATTTTAATTGTCTCAGCAATAGGTGGAACTAACATTTGCTAAATGTATTTATTAGATGGGGTCATTTTAGGTTTGGACATTTGTATGCGACACATTTTGTCTTAGGCTGTACTGAAGTGAAGAGTTCACCAAAGAAGCAAACGTCCATCATTCATTGAAAGCAAGACAGAGGGACCTGCAGAAGAAGGAGAGACAGGAAGAGAGAGAGAGAGACAGACAGACAGAGAGAGACAGACAGAGAGAGAGAGAGACTCGGATTAACCTCGGCTTCCCCTGGATCAAAAAGGCTGTTGTCCGCAGCAGTCATATCCGAAAAATTTTCCGGACAGTATTTTTTTTTTCCCCCTCCACTGCCGTAAAATGCTTCCGCAGCAAAGCCGAGTGATCCTGCAGCAAAAGTCCTGCTGGAAATAAATACGCCTGGCAGTCCTGAGCACACAGAAAGGTCAGGACAATCACATCACTCATACACAGCAGCGCATGACAAAGGAAAAGGTGTGTGTGTGTTTGTGTGTGTGTTCCTTTCTGTAGAGCATGCGTCAGTTTTCTCTATACGCTGCTCTTTTTTACCTTGAATCTCTTTCTCTCTCTCTCTCTATATATATATATATATATATATATGAGTGTGTGTGTGTGTGTGTGTCTGTGTGTGTGTTTTCATCACCTATCCAGCACTGCTGGGATGCAGGGAAAGCTCAGGCACGCGCTGAAACCGAGCGGATGGCAGGCTTCACTACACAAGCAGCGAGAGGCTGTCACAGTATCTCACACTCATGCCGACACACTGCAGCCCCTGCTTCTATCATTCGCATGCCTTCCTCTCCAGCTGCCACTGCCTCAGCTGCAGCATCTCTCTCTCTCTCTTTCTCCATCTCTCTCTCTTTCTCCATCTCTCTTTCTCCTGTCTGCAGCCTTAAATTCCCTCCTGCAACTCACTTGTCAGTGTCTAAAACATTGAAAAAGGCTGGTGCGTTGTTTTGGAGATGAATTCAATAGAGAGCATTCAATCTCTACCTTCACAAGGACGCTCACAGATAAGGGTTCCTCGCACGTTTGGATATACAGGATATATCTAGGAGAATTGTTGGCGAAAAAATTAATTAATTAATAAGTTGTATGTGTGAATGCAGAGATTATATTTATATATATATATATACCGTATCTAAGTTATTGCAAGGTTACAGGCCTAGCTCTAGTCTAAATACAAGATGAGGAGGAATGGTTGGGCATGAGGGAATGCAGGGTAGATTCTGTGCATTCTGCAGAAAACCTACCCAGAGATATTGCAGCTGGGCATGTAGATCCTGCACTCTTATAGGTTGCTGATAGCTCGTCTCATTAATGATCAGTTGGTCAAGGAAGTGTTGCAGAAAGGCTGTGTTTGCTACAGAGTGAGGCAACACAAGTGAACACAAGGGTGTCCTGCACAAATCAGTGAGTTGTTAATGCCCCTCGTATCACTACTAGGGGTCACTGTCCACTGTCTTATCATGTGATGGGTCTCTAGATCATCACACCAGCAGTTTAAGCAGTGCATCACTTTAAAAAAAGAACAGGCAGGATTAAAGGATTTACCACGAGGTATCCATAGTCAAATAGTCATTGGTTTCAAAAAAGAACCTGGTTTGAAGTAGTCCAGGTTTCTCATTCACAACGAGTGTACAGGGGTTGGTCAATGAAACTGAAACACCTGTCATTTTAGTGTGGGAGGTTTCATGGCTAAATTGGAACAGCCTGGTGGCCAATCTTCATTAATTGCACATTGCACCAGTAAGAGCAGAGTGTGAAGGTTCAATTATCAAGGTAAGAGCACAGTTTTGCTCAAAATGAACACAAAATGAACACAACATTATGGGTGACATACCAGAGTTCAAAAGAGGACAAATTGTTGGTGCACGTCTTGCTGGCGCATCTGTGACCAAGACAGCAAGTCTTTGTGATGTATCAAAAGCATACCACCAAGAAGGACCAACCACATCCAACAGGATTAACTGTGGACGCAAGAGGAAGCTGTCTGAAAGGGATGTTCGGGCACTAACCCGGATTGTTTCCAAAAAACACCTCAACTCTCCTGTTTCCACCAGAACTGTCTGTTGGCACAATAAATTATTGTGGTCTAAAAACAGGTGTTTCAGTTTCATTGTCCAACCTCTGTATATCTGGGTTTAATTTTCACCTTCTGTTAATGGATATCCATATCTCTGTCATTAATCACCAACAGCAACAAACAGCACTGCGCAAATGTACACTCTATTGTCTATTTCAATGTTGAAATACTGCATTGATTTAATGTTTTACATTCAATGACATAGCCGTGCTTCAGCCAATAGGAGCCAAAGTGGGACAGGATCACAGTCAGACAAGTGAATGTTGAGCAAGACGGAAGATGAGCTAATCACTATCATCTTGCAGCCAAAGCTGTAAAGTCCCTCTGTAACGATCTATATTGACAGCTCACAGCGAGCCTTGGCACACAGTCAGAGTGAGAGCAGGGCTATTCAGTTAGTATGGATAAAATACATATTTTATCTTAAGTAGCTGCTGGAATTGATTGCAGTCTGCCATTGGTTGCAGATGCACTAAAACGGCCAAAACGTGCATCTGCCATTAGAAAGCATCAAAGTCGTGCACGGTGGGCATGTGTAAAGCTGCAAAATGTGAGATAAAAGCGGTCTACAGTGCGGAAATCTGGACAAAGTGTCATTTTTTTAGTCATTTCCTGTCACTGTCGGTCATGTTGTGTGAGTGGCTGTTGGGGTTTGACTGATAGATCTCTCACTTTGTCACAACTGGTCTGTTTGTGTCAGTGACTGCCAATGTGACAGCTAGACCAATAGGTCAGTCATTTCCTGTCACTATTCACTATTCTGTCACTTTATGTCATTGGTTGTTAGGGCTCGACCAATATATCACTTACTTTGGTCACTTTCTGTTAGGATTCAACCAATATATATAGATTGCATATATTTATTAGTGGCTTTCTATAAGCAGCTGGTGTAATCAATGGTGATGGTTAGGGCTTGAATAATGTATCAACTACATTATTATTATTATTAGTTTGGTGTGGTGTGGTGGTTGGTGTGGCGCAGTGGATAACACTACTGCCTGCTTGTGAATTGCCACATCATGCTTGAGACTGGGGTTCAATCCCCGGTCTGGGTGACTATACTGTGATCCACCAATAAGAATGTTTGGGCAAGAAGCCTAACACTACATTGGCCCAACTCTGTTATAGGAACAACCTTATAAGAGCTTCAACCAAAATGTCATAAATGTACAGGGGTTGTGTCCACAGTTAATCCTGTTGGATGTGGTTGGTCCTTCTTGGTGGTATGCTGACATTACCCTGGATACCGTGGCTCTTGATACATCACAAAGACTTGCTGTCTTGGTCACAGATGCGCCAGCAAGATGTGCACCAACAATTTGTCCTCTTTTGAACTCTGGTATGTCACCCATAATGTTGAGTGCATTGCAATATTTTAAGCAAAACTGTGCTCTTACCCTGCTAATTAAACCTTCACACTCTGATCTTACTGGTGCAATGTTCAAATAATGAAGATTGGCCACCAGGCTGCTCCAATTTAGCCATGAATCCTTCCACACTAAAATGACAGGTGTTTCGATTTCACTGTCCAACCCCTGTAAATGTCAGTTTTGTTCTGGTTGGAAGAGACAGTTGTACAGGTTATGTAATGGCACAGAAGTCAGCATCAATTTTAATTTGTGTTTTTATTAGGGCAGAGTGTGTGTGAATAAGCGTGTAGTGTGTAGAATAAGTATATAAATGTATTTATTTCGATTTTATTATGGGGACAAAATATTCTAACTGTATGTCTAACTGACCTTTATATACATGTGTAATTACATAAGCAGTAAATCTATAATTAAACTGTAACAATGCATACTTTTCCAATAGTTACACAGTTATTACATGGTTATTAATGTGTTATTACACAGTTATTACTATTGATAATTCTTTTACAGTTGCTTACATGTTTTTTTTGCACCAGAATTAAATCAAATTGCAAGCATAAGCCAAATATGGTTGTGAGCTGTCCAGGGTGCTGAAATCTGTCCAATGTCAGTTTAAATCAATGGCGTTTAGGGTTCAACATGTCAATATATCACTTGTTTTCAGGTTCAGGTATTAGTCATTTAATGTGATTGGTTGGTAGGGCTTAGCTGATATATCACATATTATATGTTATATTGTGCAATTTTTGCTAGTAGCAGGACTTAATTGATATATAATCCACTTATATCACTTTTGGCTTAAACTGTAGAGTACACACTCCAAAAAATTAACATCAGGAATTGTATTATTTTACAAATTATCACATTTTCTTTGTACCAGACTCATAAACATAATAAGATAAAATTAGAAGGAGATAAGTAAGATAAGAGCTGTCCAAGGTGCTGGAATCTAGCAAAGCGGTTTGTTAGGTCCAGGCAAATAAAACACGTTTTTCACTATTAGTAATTTTTCACATAATTTACTAATTTTTGCTGACTTTCTATAAGTAGCGAGGAGGGAGTGACTGATACATCACATGCCCAAACCAAATAGTATAAATAGTGAGGTGTTATCTTGTGAGTGAGGCTGAAAGAGTCCGCTGCCGATCTCTGAGCTAGGCTGGGAGGTCGGTTCACTCCGCTGTAGCTTTAGCCTAAATCTAGCACTTTTCTTGTTACTACCATTAAACAATCTCGAAATTCAGAGGATCCAGTGATATTTAGAAGGTAAATGTACACAGAATAAAACATACAGGGTTCTGAACATGTTTATTTACCACAGACTGTGACAGAGGCCAGTTTTTGAAAAGCCATTCAAATTTCCTATAGGTCTGAACCTCTTAGACACAGAACCCCAAATATGGCGACGACTAAAAAAAAAAATGATGACACGACTTCAGCGGTCTTTTCCACGTTCTACAGTGTAACGTGTGTATCAGGAACCACCACCACCACACAGTGGACAGAGCAGCAGTGGGTGGTAATGATTGTGAATATCACTAGAGTCTGGATCAGTGCAGCTTTCCTTATCTTCAATGGGGCATGATGCTCGTGGCATGTCAGTGTATATATTTACTGTATAATCTTGTATATCAGCTCCAGTGCTGAATGCTTTTTGTGTAGCATGTCTGGCTCCTCTTCTTCTTCGTTATCGAGATGTTTTCCTCTTTTTTTTTTCTAGAGATGGCTACATATCCACACATCTTTCACAGTTCTAATCAGTAATGTGTGTTCTTCCTCTTGTGCTCTCCTGCTGACTTGCATGGCTGACCTGCTATGGCTGCTAAAGCTAACCTGCTGATGCAGACGCACTAACAGTTGATGTATGGCTGATCACGATTCCGGGCCTCTCTGGTCCAAACACTAACACTGAGCTTTCTTGGAGGCTTCTGCTGAAAAATTAATCACTCCGCTGGCTAACGCAGCCTGCCTGTTTCCCCTCAGAACTAACCCAACAGCTATCCATAACCTCTCAGCTAGGCCTGTCACGATAATTACGCAATTAGCTTATACAATAAACAATATACACACATGATCTGTAAAGTTTACGCTGTCTCAGTATTACCCAAGAGGAAGTAGATTTAGTAGGTAGAGCTCATTAATGTTGTTTAAAAACTCTGTTTAACCCCTACAACCCTAAATAAAAAATTGATACTGTTACAACCCCATTTGTTTGTCTAGGGATAAGAAGGGTATGTAACATTGTGGATAAGTTTAATGAGTGTATGGGTGTGTGAAACTGTGAGGGAGAAAACAATAGACCAGAGAAATTACCATTTAACCATTTAATGAAGTCACAGCTCAATATATACAGTGACAAAATCCAAGTCCAATATTTACAAAAATACAAAGTTCTCAAAAAGATACTTAAATGAAAACAAAAAAAAAGGGCTGAACTTAGGACGGCACCAAAGAAAAGAACTTAACAAAATAAACCAAATCCCTAAGCTAACTTAACAAAAAGAATAACAACTTATCTAATGAAACAATGAAAACAAAAACTAACTACACTAAACCTAATATAATAAATAAAACATACAGAGAGTGGTGCCCGCCCCTTACCTAGGGTGTTTAACAAAAGAAGGCCTGCGTGATGGAAAATGTATGAGCGCGCTCCTTCTTACCTGTCCAGCACCTAAAAAGAAACAAATAAGCAAACAAAATACTACTGGCTATTAGCCATTTTAGAACTGATTCTCAGAAATACATGATTGTATGTTGCAGCATTGCAGTATGTTTGGGCCACATGGTTTCTCCCCCATCAAACAGCATGGCCACTGTTCTCCCTCTGTGGTGTCTGTCTGTCTGTCCCATCTGCCCTCCTCTTCCCTCTGGTGGCAGACCTTAAATAAAAGGAGCTCCACCCACTGTGGAACCTCAGTACCTGGACAACACCCCAGGCTGTACCTGTAGAGACACACACACACACACACACAAACATGCCCTGCGTGCATTTGCACGTAACAATACAAATATAAAACATGCAAATTAAAAAAGTTGCAGTGTTCTTGTATTTCCTTTTACTTTTATTGGCTTGAAGACAGTATAAAACCAAGATATTTATTGTTTTATCTGGTCAACGTACCCCAACAGAGCAGGCAAAAGGGTCATACACAGAAGATCCAAACTAGAGAAGTGCAAGGCAAAAGGAGTAGTCAAAAACAGAAAAAAAGGATCAACAATTATAAACAATACTAGAGCAAACTAGAGCAAAAAGAATAGTCAAAAAATACAAAATCAGGTCAGTAACAAAAGAGCAATCAAACAAACAAACAAACAAAAACAATACTGGCAACGAGGAAAAGAAACGGGGGTATTTATACTAACGGACCAGGTGCGTGTAATCAAAATCACGTAATCAGCAATGTCCTGGAGGTCTAGTGTATGTGCATGCTGGGAGTTGGAATCTTTAGTGTGTGTAATAGAGTTTATCAATCAATCAATCAACCTTTATTTTTTCTCGGTAAAACATTGAGGGTGAACTTTTCCACTGTTGCCGAACATTTACAGCATCAAAGGGATTGAAAACATTTAATAAGAAATTAGAAATAATATGGAATAAAATAGCAAAAAAAATAAATAAATAAAAAACACATTTAATATATATGAATAAAATATATATGTAAACTAGAAAATTATAAAAGACCAAAAAAGAACATACATAAAAAGTAAAGAATTTATAAAATATCAAATAAAACAAAAGATTAAAGTAAAGGTAAAGTAAAATGATAAGAATGAAAAGAAATAATTAAAATGAACAATAATAAACTAAGAACATTAGAATCAAAATATAGCACATTAGAATAAAACGATACAAATTAATAATGAATAAATGAAAATAAATAAAATAGAAAATAATAGAAAAAAAAGATAAACTAATAATAAAAAAGTTCATGGTAGGCACACTAACAACGTCAGGACTGACTGTTGATTAAAATAAAAAGTAAATTAAAGTTCATTACTTTTTAATGTAGAAATGCATTATAATGATACTGCATTATTATTATATCGGTATCAATAATATGGCTTATCACAGTCATTTTTGGAGCAATGTTATCGTGACAGGTCCACTCTTAAGGCTTCTGTTTTTATTTTATTTTTATTATTATTATTATTATTTATTTTGCATTATCTGATGCGCAGTCTGCTGTGCTCTAGATTCTTCTCACCTTCATCTGTTGCTTTTGTGTGGTACTCATGCATTTGTCACAGCATTAGCATTTGGTGTAATCTGTAAATGCCAAGCCAAACTACCGCTCTTTGCCTTAACACCTGCTCTCTCTCTCTCTCTCTCTCTCTCTCTCTCTCACTCTCTCTCTCTCTCTCTTTCACTCTCTCTCTCTCTCTCTCTCACTCTCTCTCTCTCTCTCTCTTTCACTCTCTCTCTCTCTCTCTCTGGCTAATACACGGCAGACTCTCGGTCTCGGTAGCGGTGCGATCGACAGCCAGCGCCGCTCTGATAATTACATGGCTGCTGTTTATGTAAAACACTTACGAACAATTTTACCTCCTGCATAAATGTCAAGAGGCGCAGGCTTCGGCCCATCTCTGCGCAAGACGCTGAGCCTCATTTGGTATTGACAGTGGCAGGCGCAATCACAGCTGTTTATTTTTGATTAGCACAGTTCTTGGGCCCATTAGGACAGCCACTCGACTCGGCCCGTCCTGTTCTTCTGGCGGCCGGAGGAGTGAGACTAATGAGAACATGACAGATCGAGACACTAGCTGGGTCTATATCAATGCAACGTGCCTTCAAATTTCACAAAAGAAATCTGTAATTATTTTTATTCTTTTTATTTTTTCGTTTTACAGTAAGATTAACTCTAAATGAACACATTCTTGTGTCTCTGGGTGGTCCAGCTGACTAAATCACTACCACTATAATCTCTCTCGGGAGATCGCTGGTTCAAAGCCATCAGCTGCCGGAGCCCTGAGAGAGCACAATTGGCCTTGCTCTCTCTTAACATTCTTAAGCATTAAAACTTATTAATGATTAAAATGGTCCCTTAACTACTGTCAATTAATCGTTAGTTAAGACCTTATTGAATCATAAAACCATTTAAGAAGTTAATCTTTGATATCAGTGACATCTCAAAATGATGTTTATATGGTTTTATTTTTTAAGCGATTGACCCTTGCTGCATGTTCAGCAATGAATAATATTAGGATGAATATCAATACAATGTGACTTTTGTGTCCGCAGCATAGTTTTATGCAAAGACGATACGTAACAAGACAAGACAAGACAAAGAAAGACAAGATAATATAAGATAAGATAAGTCAAGAAAAGACAAAACATGTCAAGACAAGAAAAGACAAGACAAGACAGGACAAGGAAACTTAAGACAAGATGAGACAAGAAAACTTAAGACAAGATGAGACAAGACAAGACAAGTATAGACAAGAAAAGACAAGACAAGATAAGGAAGGTCAAAAAAAGACAAGACAAGGCAATATAAGACAAGACAAGGGAAGTCAAGACAAGACAAGACAAGACAAGGAAAATCAAGATAATACAAGACAAGATAAGGAAGGTCAAGACAAGAAAAGACAAGACAAGGAAACTTAAAACAAGATGAGACAAGACAAGGAAAGACATGACAAGACAAGTATAGACAAGACAATATAAGACAAGACAAGGAAAGTCAAGACAAGACAAGGAAACTTAAAACAAGATGAGACGAGACAAGGCAAGTATAGACAAGACAAGGAAAGTCAAGATAAAACAAGATAAGATAAGACAAGACAATATAAGACAAGACAAGGAAAGACAAGACAAGGAATCTTAGGATAAGATGAGACAAGGAAAGTCAAGACAAGACAACTCATCAGTGCAGTGAACACATACACACTAGTGATGACACTCAGAAAAAAATTATTAAGCTGGAAAATACGATGATTTCTCTGTAGCCTGATGTCTAATAAATATGATGCAAAGTCAAAAGAATCTCCTAAGAAAATCTCAAGTCATTTCTTGGAAGTTTTGAGGACCAAAAGGCACAGTTTTAGTTTTGTGATAATGACCCAGCTGTGTTTAGATCCATTAGATGAGTGTACATGTTGTCTGGTGTCATTAGCAAGCTGTGGAATGTGTTTGTGTTTGAGCATGGAAGGGGGCACGATTCCTCAGGCTTCCGTTCACGGCATGTCACTATTAACACGCACTATTAACAGTGTGAGGGAAAGCTGAATTGAAGTGTGTGCTTTAGTGTCAGAGGGAGAAGATAGCTCCACCGCGCTGCTGTGTGTTATAAAATGAGAAAATGAGAGATGAGGGCTGAGGGGGGGAGCAGTTAGACAGCCGGGCTGAACGCAGGGACACAGTGAGTGAAAGTATGGCGGCGTGGGTAATCGCGGTTGAGTACGCGGCCTTATCTCCATCGGTATTTACGCAGCTCTCGCGCGAGCTCCAGCTGACATTTGTAATGGCTTCAAAATGTTTGTTTAGGCTACGACGGGATCAAAGTGGGGGAGCAGAAGCGATAAAACAAGCGCAGCCGTTCAGCCACAGTTGTCTCTCACGTGCCCTTAGAGCCAATTGCCGTGCTGTAAATGGGCTGTGTAAGCCGAAGATCAAATACGTTCAGTGTTGCAGCGCCGTTTCAGGCAGAAGTAAGCTCCAGTAGAACTTTGGGTTCGGGAATAAATCTGTCAGACTCTGAGGTTTAGCCTGCTGACAGTTGCGTTCCTGTTCAGACATACGGTGGAGCTGTCCAGGGTGCTGACATGTGCCAAGGTATACACTACAGTATACAATATATCGCCAAAAGTATCTGTTCACATGCCTTAAGTTTGGTGAAGTAAGGCATCGATGGAGCTGCTCTGCCTTGGAAACCCAATCCATGAAGATCTCTACACTATACTGTTCTCAAGCTCTCAATCTGAAGCTGACATGAAGTTTGGAGGTCTGTAACAACCGACTCTGACGAAAGTTGGGGACCTCTGTGCACTATGTGCCTCTAGCATCCACTGACATGCTGTCTTTTTAAGTCGCCTCAATGTCTTATATATATCACTGACAGTTGGCTGTGGAAAACACTGCCTGGCCAACAAAAAGACAAGACAAGACAAGAAAAGACAAGACAAGACAAAGAAAGACAAGAAAAGATAAGACAAGACAAGACCAGGTAAGAAAAGACAAGACCAGGCAAGAAAAGACAAGACAGGAAAAGCATCCACTGACATGCTGTCATTTTAAGTTGCCTCCATTTGTTATATGTATCACTGACAGTTTGCTGTGGAATACACTGTCTGACCAATAAAAAGACCAGGAAAGAAAAGACCAGACAAGATAAGACGAATGAATCCTGACATTGTTATCTTGGAAAATGGCCGTGACATTAGGGAAGAAAAAATACATTGATGGAATTGATGGACCTGGTCTATGGCGTCACATCAATGTCAAAAGTCGGGGTGCAAAAAATACCAGCTAAAAAAAAAAACAGCATGTTTTAACATTTTGCATGCGTAAATTAACTTCTGTGAAGCTTGTGAGCAAAAAAAAAGGGAATTGTGTGCGCGCTGAACAGAATATCGCTCTTAAGCTTCATTTTTCTCCTCTCGAACGGCTGTTGGAGGTAGGCGGTCCGTCACAAACTCTGGAGATATCAGCCAATAGCATTCGCTGAGGGAGGTGACTCTGAGGTGGGGGAGCTGACCCGCCCCCAAACTGTCAAAACCACCCCTTTCAAAAATGTTAAAACATGCTGGTTAATTTTTTTCTGGTATTTTTGCGGCCCCGACTTTTGACATTGATGTGATGCCATACTGGTGATTGAGAATATTATACACATACTGTTGCTGAACCTAGACCTGAACAACTGCAGCATCAAACCCCACATCATTTACTTACTTAAATCCAGGTGGAGACTTTTTTTTGGCCAGGCAGTTTAGTGTTTAGTAGTGAGGTAATTTCATGGCTGGACTTGTTGGACAGGCGAGTTTCATGATTGGCCACTTTTCATGCTTAGTTAGCCAGACCAATAAGGGTTGTGTGTGTGGGAAAAATCTGGAAAATCTGTCATAAAACTCTTTTAAAAGTGTTGTTTTAACTCCAAAGAGTGTGGAGCTATACACTGTTAACCCTGTAAAAGCGATTAAATCCACTCAGTTTGAGTTAATTTAACTCTTGACTTGTTGCTGTGTCTTAATAAAAGCAAAAGCTTCATGGTTAGCCTTCCTAGGAAGGGTCGGCCTTGTTACCAAAAGAGCACATTTTCTTTTATTTTTAATCAGAGAGTTTTTTACTGACTAGTTCATTTATTTTTTTAATCAACATCTGCTGTTCATGATTTTAATCAAGCACAGCTGCTCGTGTCTTGTTGAAAGGCAGATCTACTTACAGTGAGTTCAAATGCTGTTTTCTGTGATCGGCTGTTTCCTGTTAAATAAAGTATGAAATTCTCTTCACTGTCCAACTGAAATAGATTAATATTCATAATAAAGTGGAGTAAAATGAGTTGTGAGATGTAATTAAATGAGTGAATACTGAATGATTCATAGTGTAGACTGAACAAATAAATGTGGTTGCCAAATAGTTTATAATAAATGCTGAATATTTCATAGTAAAACTACAGTATTCATATTAGATACTGAATAGATCATAGTAGGTACTGACTAATTAATAGTTGGGGCTAAATCATTTAGAGTAGAACTGAATGATTAACTGTGACTTGAATAATTCATAGTGGATACTGAACAGTTCTGAAAGCTTCATAGTGTATAATAATTAGTCTATACTAGATAATAACTGTTAATTAATAATAATGAATGAATTAATTATAATAGCGAAGACAGTTCAAAGAAGACAGTTCACACTAGACACTGAATAATTCATAGTGGAAACTGAACAATCCATAATAAAGACTGAACTGTTAATAGGGGGATTCTGAGCAATTCACAGTTGATATCAGACAAGTCAAAGTAGACACTGATCAATTCATAATGGACACTGAACAGTTCATAGGGAATTCTGAATCATTTGTAGTGGATACTGAACAAATTCATAGTGAAAAAAATAACAGTTCATAGGAGATACTAAATGATTCACAGTGGGTGATTCATAGTGACAACAAAATAGTTAATAGGAGATATTAAATTATTCATAGTGGATACTGAACAAATCATAGTGAAAACAGAACAGTTCGTAAGGCATTCTAAATAATTCATAGTGGAGACTGAACAATCTATAATGAAGACTGAACAGTTCATAGGAGATACTAAATGATTAATAGTGGATACTGAACAAATCTAAATTTAAGAATTCATAGTGGATAATAAATAGTCTATACTAGATAACTAACCATTTATAATGAATACTGATTTATTCGTAATAGTTCAAACTGAACAGTTCACACTAGACACTGTATGATTCATAGTGGATACTGAGCAATCCATAATGAAGACTGAACAGTTAATAGAGGATACTGATTAATTCATAGTGGATACTGAATGATGCATAGTAGATACTGAACAAATCATAGTGACAACAGAACAGTTCATAGGAGATACTAAAAGATTCATAGTGGATACAGAACAAATCAAAGTGAAAACAGAACAGTTCGTAGGAGATACTAAAAGATTCATAGTGGATACAGAACAAATCAAAGTGAAAACAGAACAGTTCGTAGGAGATACTAAAAGATTCATAGTGGATACAGAACAAATCATAGTGAAAAAAGAACAGTTCATAGGAGATACTAAAAGATTCATAGTGGATACAGAACAAATCAAAGTGAAAACAGAACAGTTCGTAGGAGATACTAAAAGATTCATAGTGGATACAGAACAAATCATAGTGACAACAGAACAGTTCATAGGAGATACTAAAAGATTCATAGTGGATACAGAACAAATCAAAGTGAAAACAGAACAGTTCGTAGGAGATACTAAAAGATTCATAGTGGATACAGAACAAATCATAGTGACAACAGAACAGTTCATAGGAGATACTAAAAGATTCATAGTGGATACAGAACAAATCAAAGTGAAAACAGAACAGTTCAGAGGAGATACTAAAAGATTCATAGTGGATACAGAACAAATCATAGTGAAAAAAGAACAGTTCATAGGAGATACTAAAAGATTCATAGTGGATACAGAACAAATCATAGTGACAACAGAACAGTTTATAGGAGATACTAAAAGATTCATAGTGGATACAGAACAAATCAAAGTGAAAACAGAACAGTTCATAGGGGATACTAAAAGATTCATAGTGGATACAGAACAAATCATAGTGAAAAAAGAACAGTTCATAGGAGATACTAAAAGATTCATAGTGGATACAGAACAAATCATAGTGACAACAGAACAGTTTATAGGGGGTTCTGAATAAGTCACAGTAGACACAGAATGATTTGCAGTAAATACTGAACATATCATAGGAGATACTGAATGATTCATAATGGATACTAAAGTTGAAGGTCAAAATGATCCCTGGGTTTAAGGGATGAGCTAAAACTTATGTAGTCTGTATGATAAGGGACAGAGATTACCATGTAAAGTTATATAATATTATATTATTTTCCCCCGAGCCCTGGCTGCTGGTGTAGACAGTAATATTATTTGTGGTGAGGCAGAGGCAGAGGCAGACTCAGAGTCAGAGGCCTGCTGTAGAGAAGCTGCTGTAGAGCAGGGAGGACGCTGTTGCTGATGTCAGAGGCGGCTCAGGCTCTCTCTTTCTTTACCATTTTCTCCGGCAGCACCTGTCAGTGTCAGCAGTAATAAGGCTGGCTTGACGCAGGCTTTTGGGTAACACACACAGACATAATATGTTCAAGTCAGTTGGCAAACAAAGTCACTTTTCTTATCGAAGGCACTGCCAACTCCACGCTCGTCAGTCCACCGCCCAATGATTCATACAGGATTCCAGCTGTGATTCACAAAGGCTGACAGCCACACGCACTCTCAAACACACACACACACACACACACACACACAACTGTGCACACACCTGCACCTGGATACATGTATATATATATATATATATATATATATATATATATATATATATAGCACAACATGTCAACTCCATGAATTTCACACATCAAAGCACTCATGACACGCTCATCCCCGACACATCACTTGATCTTAATGAGTGCTTGACGTAACCGTGTCATTGCTTGTGCAGGAAACTGCCGTTCCCTGATTTGAAGGCATGTCAGCCCTCATGGCATCCAGCTCCTGATTACATATCACAAAGGCCTCTGCGCTGACACTGATATAGGTGCACTCAGAAGAGCATATCTGTTTTCTGTGCTGCTGTGGTCTTCTGTCCACGCTGAGCCACACTGAGAGATTGCTTTCAACCCAGGAAAATGCATCTTATATTTTTTTCCAAACAGTCATTTTCTCATTGTTATGTGGATGCAGGAAACAAACCAGGGAGGGAGAAAGAAGAAAGAAAGGTCTGACGTCTATCTTTGTGTTATTGTCACGTAATATTGGCTGCAACATATTCAAAATGTGCAAAAATATATATATATATTTTTTATTAAATATATTGTTGTCCCTGACATCTGTTTTGATCTGTTGTTTGCAACTGAATATATTTCAATATGGCTCAGTACTGGAGGCAAACGTTTTTCTGACCATAGTCTGTAGCCACGCCTCCTTATTATTGATTCTAGGTGATTCTTATCTGTGTGCAGTAGGGATGCACAATGATATAGGAATTATATCGGATATATTGGATAGTAATTGTTTTTTTTTTTTTTTTTTAGAATCATTGGTACTTGCCGATATGCCCAATATTTTAAACCGATACTAACTGATGTATTTCTTGTATGAAAAAAAGGATGAGTAACGCTGGTCATCCAGTATTGCTATCGTCATAGGTAGATATACAGCCCTGAAAAAAAAAAATAAGAGAGCATGTGAAAATTATGAGTTCCTTTGATTTTACCAAATTGAAAACCTCTCGAATATAACCAAGCTGAACTACTTGACTTTTTGCACCAGGAGTGGCATAAAGTTATCCAAAAGCAGTGTGTAAGACTGATGGAGGAGAACATGCCAAGAGGCATTAAAACAGTGATTAAAAACCAGGGTTATTGCACCAAATATTGATTCTGAACTCTTAAAACTTTATGAATATGAATTTTCTTTGCAACAATGTTCATTTTACTCAAACATATACCTATAAATAGCAAAATCAGAGAAACTGATTCAGAAACTGAAGTGCTCTCTTTACTTTTTCCAGAGCATAATAGTGTCCAGTATCCTGATTTTTTTTTTCCATTTGCATATTATACTCTTGTTGGGTTTTGTTTTTTTGCTGCTAACCTCAACAGTACGGATTATCTGATCAAACATTATTAAACACAGATAATACTTGAGTTCAGATTCAGAGAAACAGGTTTATTTCGTACGATCACCCCTGGCCATCTGTCAGCTCTGAACAGCTTTGAATGTCATATCATCTTTAAAATTAGTTAATCTGATTTGTTGTAATTAGTTTATTTTCCAGTCTTTCCATGTTTTAATTGTTTTGTCTGACCTTGGAACTTTTCAGTTTTGTCCGAACCAATATAGCAGGTGTGAAAACGAAAGTCTGCACTTGAAGGGAGTTGGATTCTGGCAGGGAGGCAGGATTCAGCACAGCATCTGGAAAGGCAACTTGCCGAACTGACATTGTGCCAGTGTCTGATGCACGCTCTTATGCAAAACAATCAGTGTCAATAGAGAGACGCAGCCCGCATAGACGAAGATGATAGCAGAATGTAGAAAAGTAACAAAAACAGACGTTGGTTTGGACATGTGAAAAGGTGTGAAAAGAACCTAAACTAGTGCTTTTGTTTATTCCTGCTAGTTTTCTATCATGAATTGTATGTTTTGCATTGTATACTACAATATAAGAGCAGTACTGCTGGTGGAACTGAAAAAAAAACATGCAGTGACTACTGTACTAGCTGTACTAACTTGATAAGCATGCTAAATAATTTGTGTTTATTCTAATGCTAAATTGCATTCTGCATGCAAAATCACACTTACTGCTGAGAGAAATGAACAATGTTTTTATGACTGAAAAAGTTTTGTACATAAATATAAATAAGTATTATAATAATGTATGGTGTAGTCACAACATTCTAATGTACTTGTATTCACTCTTGCAAAACAGACCTCTGGGCATTACCACACCTTGGATTTGACTTGAAATATAGCTGACGCAATAAAATAAGAGACCACTTAAAATGATAAAGTTCTTTGATTTTACCAAATTGAAAACCTCTGGAATATAATCAAGAGGAAGATGGATGATCACAAGCCATCAAACCAAGCTGAACTGCTTGAATTTTTGCACCAGGAGTAAAGGCATAAAGTTATCCAAAAGCAGTGTGTAAGACTGGTGGAGGAGAACATGCCAAGATGCATGAAATCAGTTAATAAAAACCAGAGTTATTCCACCAAATACTGATTTCTGAACTCTTAAAACTTGTATATAAATATGAACTTGTTTTTGTTTTCTTTATTTGAGGTCTGAAAGCTCTGCATTTTTTTTTTTTTTTTGTTATTTTAACCATTTCTCATTTTCTGTAAAAAAAATGCTCTTAATCACAATATTTCTATTTGGAATTTGGAAGAAATGTTGTCTGTAGTTTATAGAATAAGAGAAACTGATTCAGAAGCTGAAGTAGTCTCTTAATGTATTTTTTTTTTTCCAGAGCTGCATATGAAGCTTTCACTGATATCAGAGACTCCAATTCCAATAATAATTTAATAATTCCACCTCCACCTGTAATAATTTGCACACCATTTATTTGGAGACCATTTAGTTCCTGCATTTCCAAACACCTGACTACTCATATACACATTGTGTGTAGTTGTTTCCTACTCATTCACCTCTATATGAAAACGCCTTTGTTTTTTACTACCTTAATGCGAAGTATTGCCAACTCACTCTTGTCGTTTCATACTTTCTGGTTGTTTATTTTTTTATTTTTGAATGTTTATTGATTATCTAGTCCTGACTATTGTTCGTGATCTTGTTTTTGGCCTTGGTCTACCCTATGTCTGGTTGCTTTTCTGTTGGTTACTATCTTTGTCTGTCAATAAACCATTAAATTTAGCCATTTTTACATCGTGTAAGTATCTGTCTTTGCCTGTAAACCTAAGAAAACACTAGTTTCAAACATGTAGTTTCAAATGTGTGTCCAGTGTCCATATTACTGTGGACCGGGCACAGCATTTACATGCAAGAACTCATTCACTCATTCCAACATCATTAAATATATATGAACTAACACACAATATAGCCTCATATATACACTTGTTGTCTAATGAGAAGCCACTTTTGGGTAATATATGAGGCACGTCGCCCTAATGGCGGCGACGCAAAGCAATCAATTTTCTTTATGCGAGCAGGATTAAGGGGACAAAATGAGCCGGTTTCATCCCTGTCATTATTGACGATCAAATTAGGCAGGGAGTCCGGACTGGCAAGGGTAATTATTGCGTGAGAGAGGAAGGGAGGGGAAGGGCAAACAGTAATAAAAACCTCCTGATCTTGTCTCCATTATCCTAATAAATAAATAAATAAATAAATAAATAAAAAAACAACTCCAGAGTAAGAAGACAGATGGATGGCCTTTCCTGCTCTGAAGAAGTTTGAGACACAAAAGGCATGCCAGCGAGTTTCTGCAAAGGAATGGAATGGGCAAATGAAAAAAGTGAAAAAATAAAGGAGGGAGAAGTATCCGCTGGTCCTCGAGGGGGAAGAGGGAGATGAAAAAAATGACAGATGGACAAGAGATTTCCTTTAAAGCTATTAGAGTGTGCCTCAGACGGCCAGTAAGTAAAGGGCACGGAGCAGAGCGATGGTGAAGATAAGCTGGGTGCAGATTTAGCCAGCCTCTCGTATAGGGAGGCCATCACTGTCCACTCTGTAGCAATGAGCTCTCTCTAGCCCCTCTATCCCCCTCCCACCTCTACGTTCTCTCTCTTGCTCTTTCAGCGAAGGCTTCTCACCCCTCATCTCATCTCATCTCATCCCTCTCTCTCTCTCTCACTAAAGCCACAAAGGCATGGCTGGTAATGAGCTGATCATACGCCTCTAAATCAGATGAATCAGAAGAAATGAAGGAATTCTGCTGATTTGTAGCACAGCTTTTTTTAACGATGTACTCACACTCACCGTCCTCTCTCTATTAGAAATAGAAACATGTACCTCTGCTCACTGGACACTTCCCCTAATGAGCTCCACTTTCTTTATAGGTCACTCTTCAGGTGTACAGTTGTAGACTATAGCCTGTTCATCTGCTGATGAATCAGCCTGGTCCCCAGAGAAATTCAAAATTCAGTGAAATACACTGTACATTTACACTGTACATTTCCATACTGAAAGATGATTGATCTATTGTTCGAATTATGATGTATCTGGCTTGGTATGTCATAAAGAAGAAAAGGAGATCCAGTCCAAAAAGTGTAGCTCTGTCAGATTTATTCAAAGAATCTTCTGAGCAAAACAGTTTTTGGGTACATCAAAAATTGAGTAAAAAAATGATTGAAAAATGAATTGAAATAAAAAGGTGAAAATAAGAGGAAAAACCCCAAAGGTGAGAAAAGTTGGGGTTTCCAGAGTTCTCGGCTGTGTGAACAGGACTTGTGGCTCTGACTCTTCTTCTCTACCTAGACAGTTGAGGCAATTATACAGGCATTCGCCTGGCCTCAGTCCAATGATGTGTGAGGAGGCTCCTCACACCCCCCGGATCCTGATGTCTAAGCACTTATTCATCATATACGTCAGTCGAGAAGTCTGTTACCCCAACCTTATCAGACATAGTTATTCTATAGATAACATGTACAGAAAACTCATGATTTCACAGGAAAAAATACAGTATCTCTGGAAAACCGGCCTTGTGCTTTAAGCACTAGGACACAATATTTGTACATTCTAAGTCACAACGTGAATCATTATTAATCATGCTAAATGCTTGAATAACATACTGATTAAGTTAAATGCTGATTCAGTAACACACAGATTAACCCTTTAATCAAAGAACAATGAACATAGTAAGGCAAAACTCCTCCATATTCTTACAATACTGTATTCTGTATTTTTTTAACCAGATTTCCAAAAAGTAATTTTTATTTAGTACCATGCGTTAGGACCTGATAAAACATTAACCAATGACATACCCTTTTCCAATGACATAATTGGACTGATCAGGATCTGACATCAGGACCATTTTAACCAATCAGATGAGACTTTTGGGAAAAAAAAACATGAGAAAGTAAACATGAGAAAGTAAACATGAGGAAAGTGAGCAGTGGGGAGAGGGGAGGGGAAGGAAGTGAGCGGAGATTGTAACTCTGACTGAGGAGGTCCTTCTCAACATTCTCAACTCATTCCTGTTACCTAAATTAATTCATAGAGATGATTTGTTTCCTTTTAAAATACACATGTTGGGAAAATCACTAGAATGTGCTCAGTGTCCTCATGCTATTAGACTAGCAACCGTTTAGCTATTTTTCATGTTTTTGCTATTCTATACTAAACTAAAACTTTCAGTCCTGTTACTCAAAACATAAAAAGTAACAGGAGTGAGTGGCAGTAACAAGAATAAGTGCCAGTAACGGGAATGAGTATTGTCCCCCGGTTTATTGATTTATTAATATGAATATTGGTTCATGTTAACCACTTTTTTTTCCCCAGTTCTGTTTGGTTCATCATTGCATGCATATATAGTGGTTTGTTGTCATTAATATCTATTATTTGACGAGTGCAGTAAATCATTTCTTTAAAATAAAGACTTTCTTGAGAGAAAATCGGTAGACAATTAGTGAACTTGCTTTTTAAACATGCTTTTTAAATGTCACATGAGTTTTGGTAACAGGAATAAGAAAAATTTAACCATCTTTGGATTAGAAGTAAAGCTGCCTGAGTTTGGCCAGTACATGTTTTGATGAGTTAAATATATGTGTTGTTTAAAATATAAACATTTAATTACAATAAGCACCAGTTTGGTGCTTTGGTGGAACAGCCTGGATACTTTGCGTTAGATGTGGGTCTGAAATTTTATTTATATAAATCTGACCTGAGCAATGAAGGTGTTCATTAGTGTAGTAATGTGCACTTGGCACACAATATCAGATGTTGGTATCGGAGCCTTGTCTGTGATCACAAGTACGAGTAATACCCAGTGATATACCCAATACCAGTACGCATCTGTACGCATGTATTCCTAATTAGATATGTACAAAAAGGTTAGGAAAAGAGTAAGGAAAACCATTAAAGCAGCACTAGGTAGGATTTCCTTGATTTTTGATCTTTTTAAAAAGTAAAATTACAGCTTGAAACTCCCTGCAGCGCTCCATTGAGGTGTAACAGGAGGAATATCGGTGCTCTCGTGTCTGTGCCGGAGCTGCTCCGAGCTCAAACCAGACTCTGTAAGTTTTCCGCGACCAACGCTCGTGAGAACTGCGCCCTGCTTTCCGACCTTTAGTTCTAACAGTTCTACATGGACTACTGCTTCATTCTTTACAAACTAACATACAGACACTCTGTCAGGAAGCTGGAAAGAGGCCGAATATGTCTGTGAAAGCCAGAAAACGAGAGAGAAACTAATCCGCCTGAAACATTTATTACACTCTACAACTGTAGGGGGAGCCCACAAGTACAAAATCTTTAATTCATATGTAGTTGGCCTAACTTTTCTGACATTCTGCAGTGCATATTACATCAAACTCATTCAGAAAAATGAGAAAATTTCATGATATAGATCCTTTCCAGTGTTACACTATTTTTTTCCCAGCAGTTTTATCACAGAATGCTTGGCGGAGTGTAATGTAGGAGGTATAAATCTCACATGCTTTTCCACCTGGGCTTGAGCAGAAATGTGATGCTGAATCACTTGGATAGGATGCCAGTGTAGGTTTGTGTGTGTGTGTGTGTGTGTGTCAGTGTCTACAGCTATATCTGAGCGCTGTGTAAAGGGCAGGCGGGGCAGGTTTTGGGCGGTGCTCTGAGACAGCCAGACTGCTGGCATTTGGGAAGAAAGCAGGAGCATGGTGAGAGTGCTGCCGGGCCACGCTCGCCAGTGATGGAGTGACCCTGCGGGTGCCGGCTCTCCCTCGGCTCCCTGCCCTCCCGCTGAAGGCAGGATTGATGAGAGCGGTCCGGTCACCAGACACGAGGCCAGATTACAAACGCAGCACTTTGTCTCTGTGTGCCGTGGCTCCTCAAAGCGTGGCAGCCTCTCTTTAATTGGTACCAGACTCCTTTAGAGTGGCTCTGCAGCAGTGCTGCTCACTGAGTCCCCATCCAGCTCTCCTGAAGAACAGCGGGGGGGGCAGTGCTGCTGGGTGTACTGCAGATGCGTGTGTGTGCTGTTGTGGAGATCTGTGTGTGATGCAAGAGTGTGTGTGTGTGTGTACTGGAGGGGAATCGACCATGACTAGATAAGCAGATAATAACACAGACATAAGTGCAAAACAAGTGTATCTACAATGAGTGAATGAGTGAGTAACATATACAGTACAGTATATGATTACCGTATTTTTCACACAATATGGTGCACCTAAAATCCTTTAATTTATCTTAAAAATCATCACAGCGCCTTATAATCAGGTGCGCCTTAGGTATGAATTTAACCAGTCAAGTTGTTAAGAGCAGTAAAGCCACTCTGTTGAAGTGTAGAGCTATACAGATGTTTCAGTGAAGTTTCTCCAGCACCGAGACTGGAGCAGTATTAGCATTAGCCGCTAACCACGCAAAGCGATAACACTTTCGCCATTCAGAGGTGAGTATATCTGACTGTAGTCTATGTGTTTACTGTGTTAAAACAAGCTACATGGGATGAACTACTAGCTAACATCACCCAGACTTGCTAAAACACTCTAGTGCTAGCAGTTAGTGGTTAATGCTAATGCTCTTTTTAAGATCTACAGTTTAGTTTACTTAGCTTATCTTCTCTCTCTCTTCTCTTAGCTGCTCTCCCCCCCAACCATCAAACAGCAGCAAGACCTGCCAAATTATAAGGGAACCATGGTGAATGGCGGCACCCCTGTTCCTTACCAGTGCAGCATAATGTCCCTTATTATCTGGTGCACCTTATGTATGAAAAAAGCCCAGAAAATAGATGTTAATTGGTAGTGTGCCTCATAAACCGACGCGCTTCATAGTGTGAAAAACACAGTAGTTTCTAATAGCATATTAGTATTAGTAGTATTATACAGTAGAAAATCACAGTAATAATACTAATACAGTAATAATATTAGTAATATAAAGTAATTCACAGTATCATCCTACTTACACAGAGGTAATTGACAGTAATAGAGTACTGATACAGCAGTATTGCACAGTAATCTGGTAGTAATACAGTAATAAATCAAATGGAGGGCCATAAACAGTAAACAGCATGCTATAAATTAATGTCTGTGTGCAAAGACAGAGTTGGCAATACTTCGTAAAGTAACACTAGTACACATATCATGTGGGAAATTCTCTGTTCATGATTGGCTGGTGAGGGTGATTGGCTGGCATGGCACATTTGACAGAACTTATACTTGGGGATTTTATAGTAACTTTGAACTAAAACTAAAACTGTGTACATAACTATCTATCTATTTATCTACCTAACTCTCCACCTACCTATTCATCTATCTAGTTCCTTACATAACTGTCCACCTGTCCGTCCATCCAGCTAGTAATTTTCCTTTGCTGTTCTCCGAATAGAACTTATAACCTACTGAGAGAACGGATCTGGAATGGAAGTAAATGAGCAGTGTTTGTTGAGTCAGCAGGGTTTCTGTGGGCTTCAGAGACGTGCTCAGATTGTTGTTCATGCTAATCAACTGTATTCTCTGTGAATTCATTATTTAAGAGGATCAGGAACTGAAATATCGGTGCATAAGAAGTTAAACAAAGGGCCTCTTGGCAGGGGTTGATATCACGAGGGTGTGTGTGGGGGGATGTGTTTGTGTTTGTCCACATGGGCTCTAGAGAAGCCTGACACGTTTATTATGTTTAATGTGATTCCTGAATCACAGTGATGGTTGCTAATGAAGCTCGCGGGGTGTCTGGGCTGCGGGTAGAACTAGCCTGCTGTTTATTAGTGGAGTCGCTCCAAACCACGCTGATATTCCCCTGACAGACAAGAAGAAAAGTCAGAGTGTTTGTGTGTGAAAGAAAAGGATGGAAAACGAAGAGGGAGAAGGACAGGTAAAAGATAAGAAGATATAGATATGTGTATCAGTAGATCATCTGTATATATACATATATATATATATGACATTGAAGTACAGTGCCCTCCATAATTATTGGCACCCCTGGTTAAGATGTGTTCTTTAGCTTCTCATAAATTGAGTTTTGTTCAAAATAATATAGGACCACGATGGGAAAAAAAAGTAAAGTCCAACCTTTAACTCAAGTAAATTTTAAGGGGGAAATAAAATCCCTGACTAAGAAATAATTATTCTTCATAAAATCACCTGTTAAAAGTATTTCTGTCACTTCTACAGTAGTTTACGAAGTTGATCAGAGTATGTAGGAACATTTAATTAGTAATTCACAACTTCCTGTTTCCCTGGGGTATAAATATGACGTGACACAGAGGCCATTTATCTTCAACATGGGAAAGACAAAGGAACATACCATTCAAGTGAGGCAGATGTGTGTTGACCTTCACAAGTCAGGCAATGGCTACAAGAAAATCGCTACTCGCCTACACCTGTCCATATCTACTGTCAGAGGAATTATTAAGAAGTTTAAAACAACTGGAACAGTGGTAAACAAGCCTGGACGAGGACGCAAGTTTATTTTGCCACCACGCACAGTGAGGAGGATGATAAGAGAAATAAAAAGTTATCCAAAGCTCACTGTTACAGAATTGCAACAAATGGTAGCTTCTTGGGGTCACAAAGTCTCCAAAACAACCATCAGGCGCTATCTACATGCCAACAAGCTGTTTGGGAGGCATGCACAGAAGAAACCAGTTCTCACTCACAATCATAACCGCAAACGTTTGGAGTTTGCTAAGCGGTACTATGACTTCAACTGGGACCGTGTGCTTTGGTCAGATGAAACAAAGATAGAGCTTTTTGGCAACAAATGCTCTAAGTGGGTCTGGCGTAACAAGAGCTGAGTATGCAGAAAAGCACCTCATGCCCACTGTGAAATACGGCGGGGGATCAGTGATGCTGTGGGCCTGTTTCTCTTCTAAAGGCCCTGGGAACCTTGTTAGGGTGCATGGCATCATGAATGCTCTAAAATACCAGGACATTTTAAAACTAAATCTGGTGGCTTCTGCCCGAAAGCTGAAGATGGGTCGTCACTGGGTCTTTCAGCAAGATAATGACCCTAAACATGTGGCCAAATCTACACAGAAATGGTTCACCGCACACAGAATCAAGCTCCTCCCATGGCCATCTCAGTCCCCAGACCTCAACCCCATTGAAAACCTGTGGGGTGAGCTGAAGAGGAGAGTGCAGAGGAGAGGACCCAGGTCGTTGGATGATTTAGAGAGAATGTGCAAAGAGGAATGGTCAAAGATCCCTCTTTCTGTATTCTCCCACCTTGTGAAACATTACAGGAGAAGATTAGGTGCTGTTTTGTTGGCAAAAGGGGGTTGTACAAAGTATTAACATCAGGGGTGCTAATAATTGTGGCACACATGATTTGATGTTAAATAATTATTTCTTAATGTGGGATTTTTTTCCTACTGAATAAATTCACTTGAGTTAAAGGTTGTATTTTACTCTTTTTTTCCATCGTGGTCCTATATTATTTTGAACAAAACTCAATTTATGAGAAGCTAAAGAACACATCTTAACCACGGGTGCCAATAATTATGGAGGGCACTGTATATCTATGCCATAGAAGGGAGTACCAGTCACAGTGCAGTGGTTTGTAGTGCTCGTGGCCGGCAACATCTGATCAAAACTGTCCATGCAAACAGACAAGAGACTATAGTTCTATAGCAAGAATATTTGGAAATGATAGTGTCCCCTGTGTCATGACAATTGGCATGTCAGTGTATAGAGAGAGATGATAGAAAGATTAGAGATAGATACGAGATCAAGAGAGCAGAAAGAAGGATGAAAAAGTGAAGACAATATAAATAAAGTAGAGGAGGGAAAGAGGGCGAGAGAATAGTTGAAGTTGAGTTGAAGGATTGTATACAGGTGGAGAGAGAGAGAGTAGTAGAGAGAATGAGTAGAGAAGTTTGAGAGGTGGTAGTAATAGTAGTAGTAGGGAATGAGAGAGATAGAGATAAAGGGAGAGAGAGAGTTAGCAGAAAGAATGGATGACAGTATTATAGGTATATACATAATAGAGAGAGGGGAAATGAGTAAAACAGGGATTTGTAATAATAGTAGTAGAAAGAGCAGAGAGAGAGAGAGAGAGAGAGAGAATGAGAAGATAAATGAGGTAGTGGTTTGAGGAAAATGAGAGAAAAAGAGAAATATTTGAGAGAAATAGTGAGAGAGAGAGAGAGAGAGAGAGAGAGAGAGAGAGAGGATGAAAAAGAGAAGTGAGGTTGTGGTTTGGGTGGAGCGAGAGAAAATGAGAAATAGTTGAGACAGAGAGTGAGAATGAGAAATAGGTGAGAGAGAGAGAGGGAAAAAGAAAGAGTGAGAAATAGTTGAAAGAGAGAAAAAGAGAGGGGGGTGGTAAAGTGAGAAGATAAGTGAGGTAGTGGTTTAAGGTGAAAGAGAATGAGAAATAGTTGAGAGAGAAAGAGAGAGAGAGAGAGAGAGAGAGGGGGGGAAGGGTGGTAGAGTGAGAAGATGACTGAGGTAGTGGTTTGAGAAGAGAAGAGAAAATGAGAAATAGTTGAGAGAGAGGGGTGGTAGTGTGAGAAGAGGAGTGAGGTAGTGGTTTGATGAGAGAGAAAGAGAATGAGAAATAGTTGAGAGAGAAAGAGAGAGAGAGAGAGAGAGAGGGGGGGAAGGGTGGTAGAGTGAGAAGATGACTGAGGTAGTGGTTTGAGAAGAGAAGAGAAAATGAGAAATAGTTGAGAGAGAGGGGTGGTAGTGTGAGAAGAGGAGTGAGGTAGTGGTTTGATGAGAGAGAAAGAGAATGAGAAATAGTTGGGAGAGAGAGAGACAGAGGGGGTGTTGGAGAAGATGAGTAAGGTAGTGGTTTGAGGAGAGAGAGAGAGAGAGAGCGATAGTAAGGAGAGAGTAAAATTAATCTTGAGAGTAGTAGTAATAGTAGTGGTGGTAGAGAGAGAGAAGAGAGTGGGCAAGAGACAGAGGGGAAGAATAGTTGGGAGAGAGAAAGAGAGAGAGAGAGAGAGAGAGAGAGAGAGAGAAGCTGACCCAGTTTACAGGCTGCATGCTGAGCTCTCAGCCAGTACTGCAATAAATAGCAGGCACAGGCTGGCAGGGCCTTACAGCTGTTTGGTGGCTGTGTGTCCCTCCAGTGTGTTCCTGTGTCCCCCGTGTCTGTAAACACACTGCACCCCATCTGCAGTGTGTGTGTGTGTGTGTGTGTGTGCTGAGGGGGCGGCTGCAGTCAGCAGGGTGTCTGTGCTTTGACCACACTGCTAGGTCGCCTCCATCTAACATAGATTGGTGTGGATATCAACAGACTAGCCCTTTGGGATACGCCGTCACACCCAAACACACACACCCAAACACACACACACGCACACACACACACACAGGCAAGAAATACAACCACACGGATCTGAAACTAGGATAAACATGCTGGCTCTGAGATGCATACAAACCAGACTAAAGAGAAAACAAGTCAGGAAAAGCACACACACACACACACACACACACAGACCTTGCTTAAAAAGAAACAGCATGCAGTCAAATGATTTTCCATCCTTTGAAATATGAATGATACAAATAAAGCTTCCTAAAAACTCAAGGACAGTTACCAAGTGCCAAATTCTTTCATTTTGCTTCCACATCGAGAAGTCGAGAAGGTTACATTTAAAATACACTAAGAAGGAAGTATTTGGATTGCAGTGCTATTTGGAAGGAAGATAAAGGTTACCACGAACAATAAATCATGAAACGTTAAACATTTAGATGGATGTGGGCAATATTTTAAGCATTTAAGCTATTCATGCAGAAGTAGTGGCTTTTAGTATGGGATTGGGTCATCATGTTTGCTAATGCAACATGCGAGATGTTGTAGAGCAGGGGTGTCCAAACTTTTTTTGTTGGGGGCCAAAAGGAGAAATATATTTGAAGTCACGGGCCAAAGACTCTATAATAAAACAAATAATGAAATACACGACTTTAAATAATAAAATTTCCTGGTTACTTTCATTTACACATCATTTTACTTAACTTACTTTCTTTATCTTTGACAGTGTTGTGTAAACTAAGATTTTTCGGTAACGCTTTCTTTTACAGTACCCTAAGTTCTAGGTATTAACCAGGTAATAGTGGGGTACAAACTCGGAAGTACTAAGTAATTATTTTGGGTAACGAGATGGTAAGTACCAGGAAAGTCTTGCCTAATTACACTGAAATATCTAGGTATTAACCAGGTAATAGTGAGGTACAAACTCTGAAGTACTAAGTAATTATTTTTGGTAACAAGATGGTAAGTACCAGGAAAGTCTTGCCTAATTACACTGAAATGTCTAGGTATTAACCAGGTAATAGTGAGGTACAAACTCGGAAGTACTAAGTAATTATTTTGGGTAACAAGATGGTAAGTACCAGAAAAGTCTTGCCTAATTACACTGAAATGGAACTAGGTAATAAACAGGTACATGGGTGGTACAAACTCTAAAGTACTAGGTAATTATGTTGGTTAACAAGATGGTAAGAACAAGGACAGTTCAATTTAATTACACTGAAATGTCTCACAGGTTCTAGGTAATAACCAGGTAAGTGTGAGGTACTAACCCCAGTAACATGATGATAAGTACCAATACAGTCTCCTTACACTGAAATATCTCGCAGGTTCTAGGTAATAACCAGGTAAGTGTGAGGTACTAACCCCAGTAACATGATGATAAGTACCAATACTGTTCATTTTAATCAGTCTCTATTTATTTGATTTAAAAATAAAAGGTCAATACCTGATAACAGAGAAGAAATAGCTTATTTCTCTTTACTGAGTTCTTACCATTTAGTTCAACAAATAACCCTCTGTAGAACATCCTTCTGTAAGTACCATATAAAACACTGTGTAACTAACAGAACTTTCTGCTTAATAAAGGAGTAAATGGACTGTAAAAGAAAGCAGAGCTTATTTTTCTGGTTTTACTCAGTTCTTACCATGTAGTTCAACAAATAACCCTCTGTAGAACATCCTACTGTAAGTACCATGTAAAACACTGTGTAACTAACAGAACTTTCTGCTTAATAAAGGAGTAAAAGGACTGTAAAAGAAAGCAGAGCTTATTTCTCTGGTTTTACTCAGTTCTTACCGTGTAGTTCAACAAATAACCCTCTGTAGAACATCCTACTGTAAGTACCATGTAAAACACTGTGTAACTAACAGAACTTTTTGCTTAATAAAGGAGTAAAAGGACTGTAAAAGAAAGCAGAGCTTATTTCTCTGGTTTTACTCAGTTCTTACCGTGTAGTTCAACAAATAACCCTCTGTAGAACATCCTACTGTAAGTACCATGTAAAACACTGTGTAACTAACAGAACTTTCTGCTTAATAAAGGAGTAAAAGGACTGTAAAAGAAAGCAGAGCTTATTTCTCTGGTTTTACTCAGTTCTTACCGTGTAGTTCAACAAATAACCCTCTGTAGAACATCCTACTGTAAGTACCATGTAAAACACTGTGTAACTAACAGAACTTTCTGCTTAATAAAGGAGTAAAAGGACTGTAAAAGAAAGCAGAGCTTATTTCTCTGGTTTTACTCAGTTCTTACCGTGTAGTTCAACAAATAACCCTCTGTAGAACATCCTACTGTAAGTACCATGTAAAACACTGTGTAACTAACAGAACTTTCTGCTTAATAAAGGAGTAAAAGGACTGTAAAAGAAAGCAGAGCTTATTTCTCTGGTTTTACTCAGTTCTTACCGTGTAGTTCAACAAATAACCCTCTGTAGAACATCCTACTGTAAGTACCATGTAAAACACTGTGTAACTAACAGAACTTTCTGCTTAATAAAGGAGTAAAAGGACTGTAAAAGAAAGCAGAGCTTATTTCTCTGGTTTTACTCAGTTCTTACCGTGTAGTTCAACAAATAACCCTCTGTAGAACATCCTACTGTAAGTACCATGTAAAAACACTAACTGTTACGCTCCACAGGCGTGGGTTAGGCTATAACAGTTTGCGACCCCGGGTGAGCAGGGCCTAGATCAGCTGAATACAGGATACAGAGAAGACACAGTGAGACGGTGTTTCCAGTGAGTTCTCAGCTTAATCTCTTTATTTAACAACATACACAAACTAAACCACTTTTACTTTGGTCTCTTTTCTCTTTCTTTTGCAGTTTCACATACACATTGCATCTCATCTGCATTTTACATACATTCACAGAGAATCCTATTTTTAAAAACTTGTTTTCAGTTAACAAAACTCTGTATATCACAGTACATATTACCTTTACTTTTTAATCAGCAAACCCTCTTAATACTGTTTCTACACAAAAAAAAAAAAAAAAATATATATATATATATATATATATATATATATGAATATAAAAATACTACTCTATATTAATACATTTACATATGCATACATATACCAATACTCAAACTTCTTTCATATTAACACACTACATTACCAAAAACACCTTTAACTTTTACTGAGCACACTAACTACATCTTAGTGCTTTTAAATCTCATTTTAAGCAGAGTTTCTAATATTTGTATCTGCATAGAGTGTATAGAATTGACCAAAGTATAAAACTTGAACAAAGTGTATAAAAACATGATTACTTAGAGAAACCTTAAACTGTAGCTTATCTAGCTGTAATAACTCATTATTGTGGTTGGCAGAGGCTCTATATTTACTTTAACAAGGCCAAACTGGCTCTTAAAAAGAGAATAAAATTGACTTGACTTTTAATAAACATGTATTTAACTAACAGCGACTGCTAATGCTAGCGTAAATGTATAGAGAAACAATAGGAATAAAGGCGCGAAATTAGCCCGAGCTACTTTGAGAAACAGCGACACACGGGCACAATTACCGAGCGAAAATAGCTAAAACTAGAGCGCGAACACACGAGAGATAATTACAGGCTTAAACACGGTTATAGAGCGAAGTTAGCGACCGAAAGAGCGAGAGGAATAACAGCGGGGAGCCGGTAAGGAGCGCGGTTAGCGGGGGCAGTGGCTAATGCTAGTGGCAGAGGCAAGAGCGCCGGCCAGGCGCGCGGCTCGCGGGCCGCGGGAGTGAATGCTCCCCGATGCTGAGCGTCCACCAACACACAAGACCATAGCGGCTCATATTACACAGCAAAACCTTTTAACGAACATATACACTCAACTATCCCTCTTATAGTGCTTTGGAAACATTTATACTTGCACAGTTCCACATATTTCCCCACCTGGATACAGAGAAGACACGGTGTTCCCAGTGTGAGTTCTCAGCTGAATCTGAGACCCATCTCCTGTTGCTCACCTAAGCCACAGCCTAGCGCCCGCCCCCTGGCACTGCTCCCCCTACAGGACTGGATGTTTCACGTTTCACATACAAAAACCCATTCAGAAACCCAAAAGAATATATATTACATGGTACTTACAGAAAGTTGTGTCACATTTAAGTAGTTATTATTATATATATATATATATATATATATATATATATATATATATATATATATATATATATATATATATATATATATATATATATATATATATATTAAAATATATATAATAACTACTTAAATGTGACACAACTTTCTGTAAGTACCATATAAAACACTGTGTAACTAACAGAACTTTCTGCTTAATAAAGGAGTAAAAGGACTGTAAAAGAGAGCAGAGCTTATTTCTCTGGTTTTACTCAGTTCTTACCATGTAGTTCAACAAATAAGCACTTCAAAAAGAACAACATACAACTTCAAAACAAAACAGAACTGTTTACTGTTTATTATTTATCTCTTTTTTGACACAACCAAGCATGCATTACTGAACTTATATATATACAATGAAAGCTGAGGACAGCTTTTATTGGGGTAAGCAGCTTGCGGACAGGAGCTTGCCTTCGCCCCCTTGACCCTTCCAAGCCACTTCAAATTTTCTATTTCTCTGATCTTACTATGTATAGGTACATGTTTGAGTAAAATGAACACTGTTATTTTATTCTATAAACTACTGACAACATTTCTCCCAAATACTAAATAAAAATATTGTAATTTAGAGCAGAAAATGAGAAATGGTCAAAATAATGAAAAAGATGCTTTAGTGCTTTCAGATCTCAAATAATGCAAACAAAAGCAGTTAATATTAATTTAGAAACAACTATAATAATGTTTTAAGATTTCAGAAATCAATATTTGGTAGTTTTAATAACCCTGATTTTTAAGCAGTTTTAATTTATATATATAAGTTAAATAAATATATATATATATATATATATATATATATATATATATATATATATATATATATATATATATATATATTTAACATGTAAGACCTTATTCTACAAATTATGTTTAAAAAGGGGGTAAATACACATATTCAACACTTTATTCTTATGGTATACTTTTTCACCCTTAAACCTTGTAACATGCTCTAATGTCTTTAAACATATGGCCAAGTATTCCATTCCTGTGCTGTCTTCCTAGTGAAGAATTCCACTCTATAAACCTTAAATTCATTTTTAGGGATTTCTCAGTCAAATAAATAGAGACTGATTAAAATGAACAGTATTGGTACTTATCATCATGTTACTGGGGTTAGTACCTCACACTTACCTGGTTATTAGCTAGAACCTGTGAGGTATATCAGGGTAAGGAGACTATATTGGTACTTATCATCATGTTACTGGGGTTAGTACCTCACACTTACCTGGTTATTACCTAGAACATGCGAGATATTTCAGTGTAAGGAGACTGTATTGGTACTTATCATCATGTTACTGGGGTTAGTACCTCACACTTACCTGGTTATTACCTAGAACCTGTGAGATATTTCAGTGTAATTAAATTGAACTGTCTGGTTCTTACCATCTTGTTAACCAACATAATTACCTAGTACTTTGGACTTTGTACCACCCATGTACCTGTTTATTACCTAGTTCCATTTCAGTGTAATTAGGCAAGACTTTTCTGGTGCTTACCACCTTGTTACCCAAAATAATTACTTAGTACTTCCGAGTTTGTACCTCACTATTACCTGGTTAATACCTAGACATTTCAGTGTAATTAGGCAAGACTTTCCTGGTACTTACCATCTTGTTACCAAAAATAATTACTTAGTACTTCAGAGTTTGTACCTCACTATTACCTGGTTAATACCTAGAACTTAGGGTACTGTAAAAGAAAGCGTTACCGATTTTTCAAACTGATGTTTCATTTCATGATGTCTCTTAATATTAAACTCCTTAATTACTGCAACTTTTAGACTCTTTTGCCCTTTTTTCTGTGCTACAACCTCACCCTCTCCGCTTTTAGACTCTTTGGTCTGTTTTTCTGTGCTAAAACTGCGCACCCTCTCCGCTTTTAGACTCTTTGGTCTGTTTTTCTGCGCTAAAACTGCGCACCCTCTCCGCTTTTAGACTCTTTGGCCCGTTTTTTCTGCGCTACAATTGAGCACCCTCTCTGCTTTTAGACTCTTTGGCCCGTTTTTCTGCGCTAAAACTGAGCACCCTCTCCGCTTTTAGACTCTTTGGCCCGTTTCTGACACCTAGCGTTTAAACTTTGAATCTCACATTATAAAAACCTGCTTAACAGCGGGCCAACTTTCATTCTATTTCTAAAATTCCTCACGGGCCGTAGTTTGGACACCCCTGTTGTAGAGGTTCCTCATGGTGACCTCCAATAATCCATCCCATGCAGCTTGACCATTCATGTAGTCACTGCTGATTTTGCATCCAATAGCATCCCTTCATATAACATAGATATACAGTAGGCAGTATTATTCCATTAATTGAAAACAGAATTGTACTATATATATATATGCATTATAATAATAGCAGTGTAGTTTATCTAACCTTCACTCCATAGACAAAAGTATTGGGACATCATGTTCATTTATTATTTCTTTTAGGGTGATAAAACAGAGAGTTCATTCTGCTTTTATTGGAGTAACTGTCTCTGCCAGATTTTACCAGCTTTTGCTGAGAGCTGGCTTGGATAGTCAAATCTGTTCTTTGATGGTTAAGGTAATAAAACATGTGTATGCAGCATTTGATTTAGCCAATCAGCTTGGTCTTTCTGGTCATGCTTGAGTTGTCCAGTCCACTGTCTTTTTTAGCAACTCATGGAGCACCACTGTTCCAGAAAACACACTTCCACTGCACCACAGCTCAATGTTCAATGAGGGCTTTATACCCTTTAATCCATGTCTGGCATTAGGTATGGTGCGAGTACAGCTCTGGAAAAAAATAAGAGACCACTTAAAAATGAAGATTTTTTTTTTGTTTTTGTTTTTTTACCAAATTGAAAACCTCTGGAATATAATCAAGAGGAAGCTGGATGATCAGAAGCAATCAAACCAAGCTGAACTGCTTGAATTTTTGCACCAGGAGTAAAGGCATAAAGTTATCCAAAAGCAGTGTGTAAGACTGGTGGAGGAGAACAAGATGCATGCCAAGATGCATGTGACTAAAAACTAGGGTTATTGCACCAAATATTAATTTCTGAACTCTTAAACTTTATGAATATGGACTCATTTTCATTGCATTATCTGAGGTCTGAAAGCTCTACATCTTTTTTTGTTATTTTCTGCAAATAAATGCTCAAAATGACAATATTGTTATTTGGAATTTGGGAGAAATGTTGTCTGTAGTTTATAGCTCTTCATTTTCAGAGCTGTATGTTCCTGTTGATTTGCTTCAGGAACTCCTATTCCATTGGCAATCCAATCTTTTTTACCTGGGATTTAATGATCTACTTTGTGTGTGTGTGTGTGTGTGTGTGTTTGCACGTCCGTGTCAGCTCAGCAATGGATGCAACATAAAGTAGCTGATTTTTTTTTACTTTTGAACATATTGTGCAGGGTACTTAAATAAGGGATACATGCTCTATTTTATTAAACCTAAAACTTTAAAGTATTAAGTATCTGAAGTATTTTTTTTCATAGACCTGAAAGCAGACAAACACATTTTGTGTAGTATTTATGGAGACAGTGTTTTTGTTTTAGCAACATCCTCCCGTTAGCCTAGCATCTCACGTCGTGAACTGAAGAAACATACGTCAGAAAGCAGCGTTTGTGCGCAGAGAGGATGAATAAATCATTGAAGCTTGTAACATGTGTGCTTGTGCTGTTTGTTTCTGCTCTCATGCAGGCTGAGGGTCCACATGCTTCTCCGTGTTTGGGTAATCTTGTTCTTTTTTCAGCTGAAACCAGTATCAAACCAGAGTCAAAGCAAAAGAGAGAAATCAAAGATCTGTGTGTGTGTGTGGAGGTATTTGTGCTGCCACAGTTCTGTGTCTGTGTGGGAGGGTGTGTGTGTCAAGTTCAACTTGTCCTTGAAGAGGGTCAAACCCCACTACAGACAATCAGTGTGTCGTAGTTCATGAGGGTCACACAGCTTTTCCATTTCTCCTTCAGAGAAATAAGGACACAGTGTTCCACTGACACGTCATTACCATACAAAACACACTGTTCCCAAACACAGCAGCCTCACACCAGCCCTTACTCAATACCCCCAACCTTCACAAAGCTCTAGTGCCCAACCAGCCATTGCATCTGTTACACCATCAAGCCCAACATCTGCTGAACTTCTGCTGAAAATAAAAACAGACCTCTTATTTTGAGAAACGGAAATGAATAATCCATGCAATTATTTTGACGTTTAGAGCGGTATGCTTTGTGTACCATTGGTGATACATGAAACATCCACCAGCTGACCTGGTGAAAATTTCTGACTGTTCAGATTGTTTATCTGATTGTTTAAGTGGTCATGTAAACAGCACAAACTTCGATTTCATAGAACTGAGAAAGTGTCACGTTGGCCGAGCACAAGACAGACAAACGTGGATTAGATTTACAGGGGTAGTCAGAGACAGGCAGGGTCAGGATCAAAATGGTAGCGATAGATAACAACATAACAGATCGTGAACAAAAAGGCAAAAAGGGTCATACACATATATATCCAAACAGGTATAAGGGCTAGGCCAAACAGGAACTCTAATAAAAAAGGTAGGAAATGACAAACAATAAGCAGGGCACGGCAAAAGAGCAGTCAAAAGTACAAATACAAGTCAGTAACAAAAGAGCAATAAACGAAAGAAACGCTTCGTAGAAGAGCTATAAAAAGCTACTGAAAATGAGGGGTATATATACTAACAGGACCAGGTGTAGGCAATTAGAAACTCGGCGAGTTTGAACACCCAAGCATAATATGATCAGCAGAGTCCAGGAAAGTCTGGTGTTAGTGCATGCTGGGAGTTGGAGTCTTTAGGGTGTATATCGGAGTTCTTAGCAGACAGACTGACAATAACAGAGACAGGAAAGTCTAAAAATCGAATACTCTCCATAAGAGCATTTATTGGATTTATTAGAATTTTTATTCTGCTTAAAAGTGAAAACAGATCAAAATAATCAGATACTCTGATGTTCTGCAGTAATCAGATTATTATACTGTATGTTAATACAAACATACTCAGAGTCTCAAACCTCAATGTCTTTCTTCTGCCACTAGCTTTCTTTGATGTTTCAGTCAGCATAATATATTGACCAGAAACAATAATCAATCAATATCTGGGTAAAGCCACACAGTAGCCGCATTAATGGAGTTTGGCAGTATGACAATAATTCATTGTATCGTGATGAATTTGTTATTGTGAAAAATGACACACATCTCTGAGTACACTGTGGATCAACTCCATCTCATTACAGAAAAAGTGCAGCTATTTAAATATATTCAAATAATTGTATTTCATTTGAGTTTTTTTGAAGAATCTGCCTCTGTGTGTAAAAATATGATGATGCATATTATGTATCGCAAACATTTCTTTAAATATCTTGATTAAATATTAGCAATATATCGCCCCTCTCTCACACGTGGTCTAAAAAGAATAATCTGTATTTTAAAGAAGACTGCAGCAGGAATCAAAAGGGCAAAAGAAGCAGAGAGCACATTTTAAAGCGAATAAAGATGGTAGGTGGGAAGAAAGCGAAGCATCGCACAACTAAGTAGTGTTTAATTGCCGTTCTGATTGTTGGAAGGTTGCACTTCCTGAAATGTCATGCATAACAAAAGTAGAGTGGAGCTGCTGGCAATGAATCTGTCTGATGAAATGAAGGGTTCCTCACTGACCCAGAAGAAAAATGAGCAGACTTTGGAGAAAGCCCAGTCTCTCTGTGGAAGAATCTCCGGTAAATGAAGCCCCTGATTACACTTAGATAAATTGGTTCTTCATAATAAAGCAGTTGAGTCTGGGGATTTACCTATTTAAGGCGAATGCTGTGCTGTCTTATGTAAGTGACTTTTTTTCAATACTAAAAGGTTAAAGCTGGGGATACTGATTAAGTATCTAGTACCTAGATGAAGTAAATGATTGGTAAAGATTGTTTATGGATTTTTTTCTCAGATTTGGTCAGTAATTTAAAATGTTTGTTTTTGAAACAGTAATTTTACCTTTAGTTTTGATTAATTTTGTCTGTTCTTTTAAGGCATATGAGTGGATTTGACATTGGGTGAGCACATTTGCTAAAATGAATCAAAATGTCTTAGCATGTCAATTCTGTTGTATATTTACATTTTCTTCACTTTCTCCACCAAAAAAAAACTCAGTAACATTGGTAACATACGAGATATGAAAAGTAACATTCATATTTTCATAGAGATGTTTGGCAGTAGTTAATATAAACGTTAGATAATCCAAACCCTCCCAGTCTTTTAACAGAAAAAGACATTACCCAAAAGTCGTTTTTTATTGCAGTATGTTGTTATTGTTGCGATTCATCGCTCTCATCACTGACCTCGCGTGTAAAACCGGTGTTGTGCCGAACCCTGTAAGCACCCCCGCAAGGAAAAGCACCCTCTCTCAGGAGAGCGCACCCACATCTTCTTGACTTTACCTTTATTTAAAAAACGGAAATACCCAAGATACTTTTCTAAGCTATGGTGACTTGTAACCCCCCCCAGGTTCCTACACCAATGCATCTATATCATCAATTGATGCAGCTTAGATGTAGATAGAAGGTAAGAAGTAGATAAATGCATTTATAAGAAGGCATGTCCACAAGCATTTGAGCATATAGTGTAGTTAGGCATCTTGCAAACCCGCACCAAAAAAAAAATATTTCATTACCTTATGTGGAAAAAATAATGATAATAATAAACTTGTATCCAACACTGATGTTAGCTAGATAGCTAACTTAACCCAATCTAGAGCTACAGGGGTTGGACGATGAAACTGAAACACCTGTCATTTTATTGTGGGAGGTTTCATGGCTAAAATGAACCAGCCTGGTGGCCAATCTTCATTAATTGCACATTGCACCAGTAAGAGCAGTAAGAGTGTGAAGGTTCAATAAGCAGGGTAAGAGCACAGTTTTGCTCAAAATATTGCAATGCACACAACATTATGGGTGACATACCAGAGTTCACAAGAGGACAAATTGTTGGTGCACGTCTTGCTGGCGCATCTGTGACCAATACAGCAAGTCTTTGTGATGTATCAAGAGCCACGGTATCCAGGGTAACGTCAGCATACCACCAAGAAGGACGAATAACATCCAACAGGATTAACTGTGGACGCTGTAAGAGGAAGCTGTCTGAAAGGGATGTTCGGGTGCTAACCGGGATTGTATTCAAATAACATAACACCACGGCTGATCAAATCACGGCAGAATTCAATGTGCACCTCAACTCTCCCGTTTCCACCAGAACTGTCTGTCGGGACAATAAATTATTGTGGTCTAAAACCAGGTGATTCAGTTTAATTGTACAACCCCATGGTAGTCACAAGAGTCATGAAGCACCCTAAGCAACAGAAACAGAATAATAAAAGCGCTTCTACATCCTTAAGTATTATGATAATACTGAGGAAAATGTGCTAATTATCATCCATTCTGACAACGACGCTCACGGGACGACACACATGAGCAGCGTCACCTTCCCATAAGGACACCAGCAGTATATATAATAGAGGCCGATAGGGAAGCTACATATGGTATGTCATGTGTGTTGCATCAGTTACAGTAATTAGCACACCTCACAGTGCGTGAGTCAATCTCATGTGAGGATCACATTGGTGGAACTTGGGCTAGAGGCTTTCCAGCTGGACAAGGGTTTTGAGATGGTGTGTACAAGGGTTTTACTGGGACCCAGCAGGGCTTCCCAAATGGCACCATCATTATAGCTCACATAGATCCCATCTACAGTGTACACTGAAAAAAAAATGATGAGTAAAATTTACTTAAAAAGGCCCCCCAGTTTCTGACACTCACCATCAGTGTGTAGTGATTACCCCAAGACTTCCTTAGGTAAACTTCTCGCTAGACCTCTTTATTGTAGGCTGTAGGAGCAAGCATCATTATCTAAGCTTCTGATTCACTTGAATTCAAGTAGAACTATTGTGTAAAGAAGGGGTCATCAATTAAGTTTGGCTTCAGGCCAGATATTTTCCAAGCCATTATGTGGCGGGCCACAAAAAAAAAAAATCTCTTTTGAAAAATTTACTGTAATGGGATGAAGTGTTACAGACTAGTAGCTCTCCAGCCCAGAGGGTTGTTGAACCCAACTGCAGAACAGTTGATCTCAAAGCAGCTAAACCTAAGAAAAAATGAAAGAATAAATAAAAAAAACAAAGCTCCTCATGCGGGATTGAACCCGTGTTGTCAAGGTCATGGCCCAATAAAGTATAAACACTGCCCCGACTAGTGAATTGGGACATGGCCAAGAAAAAAAACGCCCTTATAAGGAGATGGGGAACCAGAGAACAGGCGGAAAAATGAGAATGAGCGGAGACTAAAGTCAAGCCACAGCGCGACAAAGAGAGACAGGGGAGGGATGTAAACAAAAGCTCTCCAGAGAAGCATTTTATTTATGTTTTTTTTTCTCATTATCGTTAATTATAGGGAACTATCTACCTCAAATAACTTAAATTATCAAATCATTTTATGCATCCAGGTTTACAGTGTAGGCTGAACATTGAACCCATGGACAAAACTTCATACAATCCAACACATGGGTATGTTAGTTGGGATTGTGCATGGCTGTAAACGTGTGTGTGTGTGTCTGTGTGTGTGTTTGCTTTTGCAACAACGAGAAGCTCTGAGTGGGTGACGGAGTGTGTGTCAGTGAGTTTTGGAGGTGGGTGTTTTTTTGGTCTCCTGCCATCAGCTATAAAACAACATCACATCAACATAGTTTTACCCCCCCCCCCCCTTCACAAACACACACACACACACACACACACATACACACACACACACATATACACCCACCCACGACCCTGACGGATGGATTTCCGACTAAAAATTAAAGCCCTTGAACCGTTTTGGTCGCGCACTTTGTTATTTTGATTTCTGCCTCCCGAAAAAAACAGAGTGGCTTGTCAGCTGGGCTGCGGCGGTGAAGGCCGTAAATAAAGGCGGCCGCTCTGACGGATGGCCCCGGACACTTAAAGCCGTGTAGATCATTTGCAATCTGCGCCCTCATATGCTCCATCGGCGATTTATATATATACATTAGCATGCGTATATATATATATATATATATATATATATATATATATATATATATATATATATATATATATAACTCCCCACGGAAATAGGTGGGTGGGACGAGCGCCATATGCGCTGTGACACCCTGTCGGCCCTGGCTGCCTGAGAGCGGGAGATAAGTGCTGAAAAATGATGGGACCGGCTGCTTGGCGGGGCTGGCTGGCTGGTGTTGTAGAGAGAAAGAGAGACATAAGCTAAAGCCATACAGACAGAGACTGATGTGTCAAGAGATACAGCGACGCGGTACAGCGCACCACCTGGGTACTTCTGCAGCCCACTGAGGGTGGGTTTTTAGCTCCCCTACCGAATCAGCGCATTGATTTATTATGGGAGCAGATCTGGGGACTCTATCGCTATGGTAATAATGAGCGATGAGACCTCAGCGAGTTGACTGTCTCGGATGCGCCATCCCCGAGGCCGCCGGCTACTCGGAGACAGCTGATCTGTTAATGTCGTCCAAAGGGGAGCTGACACGAGTGCGGCCTGGAGTGAGTTTTTCAATTCTCCACCGCTGGACCCAGCCCAGCTCCTAAACCCATCCTCCAACCGGAGGATACGCTCTACTTCCGCTTCTAAATTTAGCACCTGCTGAACCTGCAGGATGGACGGGATGCACCCTGAATGGCTCATATACAGGGGTTGGACAATGAAACTGAAAGACAAGCATTAACAGCCCGCAAAGCACATGCAGAAATCAGGGTCTGTCAGCTGCGGACCCTGCTTGTGGCACGACTGTGTTTCTGGGCCGAGTTCCTGGTCAATGATGAGCTGGACGGATGTGCAGCGACGGCGAGCCACACGCACAGCGGGTTGCTGCACAGGCGTCCAGCTAACTGAGACAAATAGCCCACTAATCATCTCTGACTAGGAGGGCAACTTGGAGGCCTCTCCCACGTCACACACTGTATGTAATCAGAGCTGAGCTGACACTATGATTAATTGGTGCATTGCAGTTTTTATAATTCATGATTTTTGCCTCAATTGGACGCTGAAATTGTTCTGTGCATTTACTGTATATACAAACCACTAATAGTGTCCACTCAAACTCAAACACTGTGGCAAAAATGTGCCATGAATGGTTGTGTAGGGAGATGCCATAAACAACAAAAAAAAACCTTTAGGTCCCTAAAGATCCTTCCATCATATATCATCATCCATATATTTAAAAAAAAATGATGTGGGAGCATTATTGGCTTGGCTATCTTTGGTTGGTTGATTCACATTAATATAATAAGGAGAAGTTAGTGTTCTCCTCCAAGCATGTTGAGCCATCCAGTTACTGATGTTTCAGTGCTTGAGACAGATTTTAATGTTAAGATGGTTTTCAACACCACAAAAAAATGCCTATTAAAATTATGTGTAAATTTCAAGCCATATGTTATTTACTACAGCTTTCTTTTTTTTAGTATTTTATTTACCATATTAATCGCAGAATGCTGACAGGGTTTTATTGCATGCTAATAAATGCATAAGAAGTGATCACAGTTATTGAGTGCTGGCACAAGTTGAAGATCTATGCCTAATTATTCTTTTTTAAGGGGACCTAACTTTGTTTTTAAACATTTTTTATTCTGTATTATGTTTCTTATTTTTATTTTTTGAAATAAATGGAAAGGGTGATTTTGGTTTTTATTCAGCTGGCTTTTTATAATGACTTTTAAGTAACGCTTAGAAAAGAACAGACACAGAGTGCCCTATTTTAGCAATCTATAGCACACTGGTCAATTGAGCATTGCACAGCTTGATTAGGGACGTGTCAGTGTGTCTTTCGTTTCCTGAGGGCACAAAAAATACACCTTGTGCGCCTCGAAAAGCATAAACAGCCTGTATTAATTCTCTTAATTTATCATGGCTGTATTTTCAGTGCAACATGAAATAAACCAATCAGTTTGCTAGTTGTCATTCCCTTTAAGAGGCAGGTGAGCTCTGACTTTGCCGCGTTCGTATCTTAACAGCGTGGCGCTTTTGCACGTCTCAGCAGAGGAGTCTGACCTATGCGTTTACGCTGTGAAGATACACCAGCAGCTCATTCAAGGGAACAGCAATGTTATTTTATTCTTTATTCTGTTTTTTTGTTGATGAAAAATGGATTTGCATTTCCTACATGGCTAAGATAGGATTGGGCGGCTGACTGTTGACTGTTGTCGAGGTTTTAAATAGTCAAGATTTAATCAGGCCAAGATAGAAACACGGCAGAAATGTACCTGAACACACCTGAATTCCAGACCACCACGCTCATCAGCATAAATATATTCCTAACACTGCTGGTGCTTTAACGTAGTGCAGGCGCAAGGCGTAAAAATAGAATGTTTAAAGGGTGTAAGATATCAATGAGCATGGCGAGGCACCTTGCACAGGTAGTACAATAGGGCTCATTATCATCATAATTTGCTTCAGAATTTATGATAAAAAAATAAATGGGTTTCTTAACCTGGTGTCAGTCTTGTCTCTGTCTTGGCAGCACATAAAATGAAAGAAAAAAAAAACTATTCATTCTTATCATTCTTAAGCATCTCCCTTTTTTTGGTAACACTTTACTTGGATGGTCTATTTGATGGCCTCTTTGATGCTCAACTGACATTCAACATTCAACTACATGTCTATTAAATGCAAATGAACTAAAAGGTGAAAGTAAATGATCCTCTATTGAATATAACCCTCCATTAACTCTAATCCAAACGCTTATCTTAATATTTTAGGATTGGGTTTAGGGTTAGATTTTAAGCTTAGGTTAAGGTTAGGGTAAGGGTTAGGTGTAGGGTTTGATTTTATGGTTGATTAAGGGTTAAAGTTAGGGTTAGGTGTAGGGTTTGATTTTATGGTTGATTAAGGGTTAAGGTTAGGGTTAGGTGTAGGGTTTGATTTTATGGTTGATTAAGGGTTAAGGTTAGGGTTAGGTGTAGGGTTTGATTTTATGGTTGATTAAGGGTTAAGGTTAGGGTAAGGGTTAGGTGTAGGGTTTGATTTTATGGTTGATTAAGGGTTAAGGTTAGGGTTAGGAGTAGGGTTTGATTTTATGGTTGATTAAGAGTTAGGGTTAGGGTTAGGTGTAGGGTTAGGTTCTATTTTGAATCATTTACATTCAACATAGGGTTAAGTTAAATTTAATGGACATTCGATTTAGTGTTAGTTGAATGTCAGTTGAGCATCAACAAGGCCATAAAATGGACCATCCAAGTAAAGTGTTATCATTTTTTTCCCTTTTACTTTACTTAAAAGCAATCCTTAACAAAGAGCTTCTTATAGAACTTCCAACACTGTTCAGAATTAAGCACTTTAAACACTATGTTCCCATTGTGATCCAATCCCGTAATCAATAATATATGATGATATATGTGTTGCCAATAATTAACACATATCAGATACACATTTTCTGTGCTGTAATATTCTATTGCCACTACCTACTCAACAGTGTTTCTGGAGGAGTCTGTAGGAGTGTTAGGTTTTTTTTTATGGGTGCCCCAGAGAGACAGACCCAGGTACAGAGGAGATCTACCCTGCCACACTCTAATGGACTGGCTGCGGTGGCCGGGGCAAGGGCAGGGCTTGGAGGGGGCAACTTTAAAAGGTTCCTCAAAGGCCATTACAAGCGCTCTTTCTCTCTTTTTCTTTCTCTCTCTCTTTCTTTCTCTCTCCGAGCCTCAAGACTTGAAAGATGGCCCGAGCTCAATGTGGACTTTGTGTGAAAAGGTTAATGCAGTTGAGTGGAAAGGGGGAGGATGAAACAGAGAACAGATGATGGGGAACGGATGATGAGTGGAGTGGGTGGAGCGCTGGACAGAAAGGAAGCGGGATCCTGAGAAAAGGTCACGTCAGTGCAGCTAATTGTGCCTCCGTCCGGTGACACTGATGAGGCGGCCGCACGCTCGCGGAAAACAAAAAGAGCGAGAGGTCATCCGAATTTTAACTGCTGACCGAGGAGAGGAAAAGAGAGAGGAGGTGTGGAGGAGCGGAGAGTAAGAGGAGTGGCAGAGCGAGAGGCCAAGTGAGGGTGAAAGAGAAAAAGGAGAAGCCTATCAGAGAGGCAATCATCGAGGGGCAGTGCAAGTTAGAATTGTCCATTTGAAATTCCATTCCCCGGCCACGGCGTCGGGCCGAGCGCGAATGAAAGAGAGAAAGATGGAGAGAGAAAGAGTGAGAGAAACGCAGAAGAAACACCAGGTCACACTCAGGGACGAGGAACAATCCGCGTATAATTTGTTCATTTGATATTCAACTGAGAATCAAAATCGGAAAATCAAAAAAACAATTCATTATTTCGTTTTTTATTTTTGAATATAAAACTAATAAAACAAAAAAACGGCTTGTGTTTTCTGTTTTTCATTTAAATGATCCAAACTAAAATGGGAAAATGAATAAATGATTAAATTAATAAACGAATTCAGAGTCGAACTTGATTTTGATTTTTAAATATTACTCAAATCATTTATGATACGTAATATATTAAAATTCCTGAAATGTAAATATTTTTAGTTAAAACACACATATTACATTGTCTTAACACATGGATGGCATGTCATACATTATTTTTAGTATACTATAAAGAATGTATTATATACCATCCATGTGTTGAGACACAGAGACTTGGTCTTTTTACAAAATAAATAAATAAAATATAAAAAATATATAAAATAAATTATTATATTATATTGTTATAAGTAATACTGTATGAATTAAGTAGTAGTAATTAGGTAATATTGTATGAAAAAATGAAGTAAAGGTTACTAAAAGAAAGGATTGAATTAGCTAAAATATATTAAGTAAAGTTTAATAAAAGAAAGGATTGACTGAAGTTTAGTTACTTAAATTTATCTGAAATTAAATTTACTTAAAAAAAGCAAATGCGGAAAGTTGCGAAACTTTTTTTAAGTAAATTTTACACATCATTTTTTTCAGTGTACTGTAGAAACGGTTTAGACAGGCACTCTAGTGTACACTTTTAGCATTTAGTTCCTCTCTTTATCCTCTTTATCCTCAACTCCATCCAAAACCTGAACCTGCGAGCTCCAGTTAAAATAACTTTCATGGAACACAAATGGGTTTTATGAAGTTTAATAATCAAAATCAAGTTCTGCTTCGAGTCTGTTTATTCATTTTCTTATTTTTTGTTTGGATCATCAAATGAAAAACAGAAAATACATGCTGTTTTTTTGTTTTATATTCAAAAACAAAAAAACGAAATAATTATTTGTTTTTTTTTGTTTGTTTTTTTTTCCGATTTTGATAATCAATTGAATATCAAATGAAGGAATGATACACGGATTAAGAACGACGCAGCAATTCGAGCGCTCCAAGTCTGAGGGTTCATCAAAGATTTGGCACGTGAACATCTGGGAGAATCACACGGCCCACTTAAAGAGCGCAGTTGCCCAGTCTGACGCTGGCATTAGCATCTAAAAGAGACCAAAGCCAGTGTGCCCCCTCGCCACCCTGCTCCTCTCTTCCTTATCACAGCCCTTTACTATTCATCGCACTCCGCAATCGCAGCGTTAAAAGCATGATATGTTTGCATTAAAAGATACCGGGCAGTTTGAGCCGGCAGCCGGTCGCCGCTGCAGTGTCTAAATGTAAATGCGGCCCCATGTTTTAAACATGTTTTAATACATTTATGGATTCATTTTAGGTCACTTGAGAGCGGGCCCCCGTGTGCTGTGACTGAGCAGAAAGGACTTTTTTTTTTTTTTCTGACAGCAGTATTTTGTAGTTCCCAGTAATTCCCAGTCCACCGTCATGCTTAAATACTTTTCCCGTGTTTCTACCCTTTTATGCTGCAGGCGCTTCTGGGAGTGAAGAGCGGAAAAATAAAGAAATAAAAAAGTATAAAAAATAAAAACAAAACAGGTGTAGAAACAGAGCAGATCCAGACTACTGATCCACAGAGCTCTTTTCATCTTTTTTTTTTTTTCATTTTTCAGACTCCAACATGTTTAGAAAGAAAAAGTGCCAAAGAGGAGTATTTGGATGTTCCATAGAGGAACAACTTTTTTTTCCCCTAAAAATAACCTACTTACAGAGGCACAGTTTTAAATGAGGTGTAAGTGTGTGTGTGTGTGTGTGTGTGTGTGTGTAGTGTAAAGTAATGTAAAAGCTCCATTTGGGAAAAAAAAATCCCAGGGAAAGATAGTAGAATTGATTGTACCGTATACTACAACTTTTTTATTTTTTTTTACTTTACCAGCTTTAAAGCTTTTTTTATACTTTATATTTTTTTTTTTTTGCTGTAACTTTGAAAAAGAGAGTAATGTAATTTCAATCATCTGTATGTCCTGTACATATGCAGTATTGACATTAAAACTAACTGGCTTAACTTGACTTGAAAATTAAGTGTTTTATTAAACATCCAGCAATATTTGCTTAAACAAGCTTAACAAGCAAATAAAAGTAGGGCTTATCATTTTATATGCAATATGAAAATCAGCATGTTTTTATAAAGACTTGCAGATATAAAATATTAAAGTAGGTTTATTAAAAAGGATAAGGGTGAGTAGTTACAGCACTGAACTGAAATCTGGAGTAAACAAGAAAAAAACCTGAGTCAAAATCATTGAGTCAAGCGAAATGAATTCTCTTTATACACCATACCTGTCAAGTCTCCCGTTTTGGCCGGGAAACTACCGTATTGTACTCCTCGTTCCCGCCGTCCTCCCGTATTAGTACTTTCCCGTAAATTTCCCGTATTATATTGAAATTTAAAAAACTTTATTATTAAGGATACGGGGCACTGACCGCGGTGTGCCTCTAAACCAATTGTGGTGCCGGTTCAAGGAGAAAGTCCCGCCTTTCAGAAGAAACAGCCAATCAGCGGAGCGCAGAGGAGGGTCAGTGTGGGAAAGACCCAAACTGAACTGATCAGGGGTGGAGTGATCAAAAGAAAGAAGTATCAATTAAAGATTAGCAATTGTGTAGGCCCCTTAGGACTAATTTTTGCTGTCCTTTTAGTAAAACCTCATAATACTATTTTTAGGTCACCAACAGTCATTTTGCAGAATTTGTGCACCCTTTGTTCAATTTAAAGGGTTTTTAATTTGGCTGTATTAAAAATTAAACAGAGGTAGACCTATCAGATTCTGATAATCTAATTGTAGTCTGTAAGTGGTTCACATGTGGTTATTTTAAATTTTTTGTAAACCTCTCTTAAAATGTAAGGGATACTGAACCTCGGTTGGGCTGGTGGGACGGCTTTAAGCGGACGGATGAAAATATCCCTTATTTTTAAATCCAAAACTTGACAGGTATGTTATACACATCAATGAAAAGCAACTTAAAATACTCAATAAACACATTGTTTAGCGCCTTTGAGACTCCAATCATTCACTCTAGCTCTCTTTAAAATATCGCTCCTTCTCTGTAGTGACCTTACAGCCCTACAGGTGTAAAGGAGAATGACATTTTGCCCGGAGCTCTCTCTGTTTTAATGCGGGCGATCTCTTTTTCTTGCACGGTCACGTACAAAATTGCTCTTTAATTTGACTTCTCTATTGCAATTCAGGTGCTGTTTTAGAAAAAGAAACAGCCTTGTTCATCGTAAAAAAAAACCAAGGCCATCATAACGGCGTGGTCGAGTAATGCAGGTGAAATTACAGAACGTGGTGGAATTGCAATCATTTACATGGCAATCTGCTTTTCGAGCCCTTTTTTTTTTCCTTGAATAAAAAAGAAAATGAGATGGCAAGCAAAGCTATCTCGTTCCGACAAGAGCCGTCCGCGCCTCTATTGTTACGCTCTATCTGTTGGATCTGCACCTGAGCACCGTTGCTCTCGCTCTCTCTCTCTCTATTTCTCTCTCTCTCTCTCTCTCTCGTTCTCTCTCTCTCTCACACACATTGCAGATTCTTTACTACACCCACATGCAGGCACGGCTCTTCAGAAGTGTCAATGGAAATTGCAGCTGCGCCTTGCAAACTATGGAAATTGAAACCGTGGGTTTATATCCTTTGAAAAAATCTTTTTTTTTTTTTTTTTTTTTTAAGTGTCAAGGTCAATGTGCTAACCACTCCCGAACGCTTAACATGCAGGGCGGCCTGTAGCTTTAGCTTTATGGCCAGTGGCTCCCAGCTGCAGTCTAGCCTCCAGGCAGTGGGCAGTCACTGTCATCCCTCCCCTATGTGCATGCGCGTGGCTGGAATACCTGTGTTAACTTTTTAAACTAATGCTCACATCCTCGCTTTTCTCCGCGTTTAGCGCGGCTCGCTCCGCTAGTTAAAAGCTGAGAAAGTGGCACAGCGGCAGCACAGTTAGACAGACAAAGTCGGATTACAAAGAAATGGCTTAACTCCCCGTGGTACGCCACTAAATATAACAGAAAGCCATGTTCAGAGAGCATAGGGGAAGCCGAGAAACGTCGGGTGATGCACTATTTATAACTGAGCCGTCTCCAAAGCTCTTTTTATTCAAGATCAACTGGCAGAATAAGCTCACTAAAGGTGCGGAACCCCTTTAAACTCGAGGCTTCTTATTTAATAATTAAGGTGAAGGCTCATTACCCAGCAACTAGGAATCGTTCTGCAACTGGTAAAAAGGTTGCTTTGGCTGGAATATGTTACCATATAGAAGCATCAAAAAACCAGAAATTTTAAAACAGAGGTTTATATAGTCCCTAAAACTTGGGATTTCTGCATTTTTATTCGGCACCATTTGTAGCAATCAAATATGCAAACTAATGTTTCTTTTACATTTACATATACTTAAGGGAGTGAAAACTCTTTAATTATAAAATATATATATATAAAGGTTTCATTAATTGAATTTTTCCTTCAAGTTTCCCTAATTCATTTAAAGAATTAGTATCGCATGAAAAATTGGTATTGATATTAAGTTAAAACTATACAAAAATAATTAGAATTAACAGTACTAAAAACAGCAATAAACATTTTTTAAATTGTTAAATAATAAGTAATATAATAAATTAAGTAATATATATTAACTAACTAGTCCCGTTTTATCCCCAATTTACAAAGCCATTTACCCAACCCACTCATTAGGACTCCCTATATTACAGTCCTGACACACCAGGAGGGTGAAGACTGACATATGCCTCCTCCGATACATGTGAAGTCAGACTCCGCCTCTTTTCTAACTGCTGCTGATGCAGCATTACTGAGTAGCATCACGTCGCACTCGATACTGATACATCAGCTCACAGACGCCTTGTGCTGATCGACATCACCCTTTGAAGTGATGAGAGGAGAGAACGCCATCTACCCGCCTAGAGAGAGCAAGACCAACTGTGCTCTCTCAGGGCTCCGGCAGCTGATGGCAAGCTACATGAACAGGATTCGAACAAATTCGGCAAATCCCTGATCATAAAGGCAGCGCTTAGTTGTGAAAATATTAAAGGTTAAAATGTTCTAGGGCTTAAAGGAACTTGGAGTGTAGAAGCCCACCTCCATTCAGCCCTAACAGGCTTACTAGTGATGCTAGTGATAGGGGTAAAGTGTGCACAGATAGTTTGTTAAAAACACTGTTTATACACACATCACCATCAGGTAGTGCTTTAGAAACCACCATCGTGAAATTAAGTCATGATAAATAGCTGACGAGCATGAACAATATCTCTATTATATTCACTAATTTCTACAAAATACATTTTGTTGTCATTGTAATCTTAGTGAGCAATGAAATGCCTTAATTTTTAGCATCGTAAACCTGTTTGGAGCAACAGAGGTCCATTTCACACCAGATTTCTCCTTTAGGAATGTTAAAAATAAAAACATTTACATTTAAGTTTATGGCATTTAACTGATACTTTCATCCAAAGTGAATTAGAAGGTTATTTATATTACAGTGGTGGACCAGTGTAGTGTTAGGAGTCTTGCCCAAGGACTCGTATTGGTGTAGTGCAGCATTCAGTCGCCCAGGCCGAGAATTGAACCCCAGTCTCCCACATGATGTGGTGGCTCACTTGCAGGTAGTGCTGTTATCCACTGCACCACACCAACCGAGTTAAGGCATTCTGTTGTAATTACCCTTAATTAATGTACCCTTATTGTAAAGTCTTAACAATATTGATATTGTATTGAGCGATATTGATGTAACAAATACATGTTTTTTTGTTCTAATAAGAACTCATTTTTATATAGCGCCATTTGTATCTATCAAATATGCAAAGAAACAACTATTTTACATTTATATTTAAGGAAGTGAAAACCCTTTAAGTATAATAAAGGTTTAACCTTTTTTTAAAAGGTTTAATTACGCTTTATTTAAAGAACAGCAAGTAGTTCTCTTTAACCTTTCAAGCAGCTTTTATATTACACAGGAAGTAAAAACAAACCCCTTATATTTTAGTTAAGAAAAAGTGTTAAATATAAAAATCACTGTCACACAAATAAGCTCTTTACAGGTTTCTCAAAGAGCTACAATTACCTCATTTTGCAGAGAAAAATTGCATTAAAACACAGATTATCTTAATCTAATTAATTCAATTAACCTTAGGGCACCATGCTGTACAGTGCAGCACTCATGCTATGCCATAAATTACTTCTTCAATTGATTAAAACATGATGTTTCAGCCTATGCTTTAAGGCCATTTTTTACATAGAACTCTGTGTTTACTAAAGAACCCTAAAATAATTGTTCTTTTTTATAGGGTTTATTATACTGTAATGTATAAGTCTATACCAGTGACTACTGTATATTGCATGGGTGCAATGGTTCCATTTCCATTTTATTTATTGTGCTATAGAAATTAAGTCAAAATATCTGCTATGTAGAATTCAGATCACAGTCTCAGACTGCCTTCCTTGAGTTTATTTACAGTGCAGCGTAAATGACCAACACATAGTAGATTTTTCCACTACAGAACAGTAAGTGTAATGTTTTAACAGTGAAAGTGCAGTTCATGTATATTATTACACAACAATTTACATTTCCATCAAATGACTAATTACAGTACTGGATCTCAGTCCTGCTAGAATGAGTGTTTAGTTGATAATTGGGACACAGCCAGCTAATATGAGACGTTCATAGCCGAGGAAAGGCGCAAGGGCTATACTGACCTTTAAACAGGTCCTTAGAGTTTAAAGCCTTCAGCTTGTTCTGAAGGTCAAGTGTTGGAATATGGACACTAATTACTACATAGATGATGCATCAACGTACTGTAATGTGCTCATCATGCATTGTATTCCGTACATGTGGATTTGCACTAGGGGTCGAATGCTGATAATTAGAGCTAATATGTATCATATTTATCTGTTTTAATTGAACATGATCACCAGTTTACATCGTTTATCTAATGTTCTATCCACTGCAACGCTCAGGGTGCCTCCAGGTCCTGAGTTGAGAAATGCTGGATTATGTGATGCATATAGGAAATCTGGTCCTTTTTTTTTTTTTTTGGGAAGACATGAGCAACTTTGAATTAGGTTTAAAATAAGAATCTGCACATTTGTCCTACATCTAATCATGTTAAAGATGGAGATAAACATAGGCAAAATATTGAATGAAGTGGAATATACTGTAATTAGTAATTCATAACAATGAGAGAAATGTGTCTTTGGTTGGTTGGACTGTAGTCCCATCACTGTGTGGAATAGGCTTTGGTCTCTGTCTAATGAAAAACAATTATGTGCTCTAAAATGCTCTAAATTTGATTGAAAGGGAAAGTAAAATATGAGGTTTTTTTTTGCACTATAACGCGCACCTAAAACCCTTTAATTTTCCCAAAAAATTGTCAGAGAGCCTTATAATCCTGTGCGCCTTATGTATGACTTTTACCGATAGGAGATTCAATGAAGTTTCTCCAGTACTAAGCAGCATTAGCATTACCCGCTAACTGCACTAGCCTGCACATTTACCTATTGATGCAGAAGTATAAACTGGCCTTTTGTATCCTGTATTATATTAATGCTTTATTATTAGGCTGAATTGACTCAAATCTGTTTGGTTTTTTTTCTTGCCTTAATTACTTTTTTATCACTCAGCTAAACATTATCTAAATCAGAACTTTGATTTCTAATGAGTATGACCTAAAATGAATCTTTTTGCACAAAACTGAAACAGGACGAAATGAAACATTTGAATAACATCTACCGAACATGTTTTTTTCTTTTTTTGCTAGATTTTCCTTAATTTTGTCATTTTTTTGTTTACTCTTGCATACATTGAATAGCTTAAGTGATTTTTTTCTACTGCTTTCTCAAATAAAAGGCAATCACAAAAATACAATTTAATATTGTTTATTCACAAGAGGCTCACTATGATCTGAGGATCACCAGTTTGAATGTTGGATCACGCTGCTTGCTATCAGCAGCCAAAGTCTGAGAGAGAGAGAGAGAGAGAGAGAGAGAGAGAGAGAGCACAAAAATAGGCCTTGCTCTCTCTGGGTGGGAAGATGACGCTTTCAACAAAGCACAGTATGATGCTGTGTTGTCTAAGACTGGTCTTAAAGGGATCTCTAAAGCCCCTGATTGATTTTTGCTGACTCCACCCTCAGCTCAAATTTTAAAAAGACTAAGAAATGGGAGGGGTAGTTTGGGAGGGGCACTGAATGATGTATGGGTTTAGAGGCTCTGATAGATAATGGTGAGACGCAGATGGTTGAACATCAGCAGATGGGGGCGGTATTATTGATTGACTGATCTGCATATTGTGATATTGTATCTAATACCAAACTACACGGACATATCATCCACACCTACAACACAGTTACACCTGGGGTTTTTAAAGGTTAGGAAAGGTTTGTAAATATTTTAAGCAGGACTGCTATGTTTTATTACTTCAAAGAAACATATTTAAGCTACGAATGGAAAAAATATGGTTTAGGAAGTGTTGAAAAAAGTGAATAATTTCACTTGCTGAGTATTTGGTGCATCTCTATCACCCCTCCCCCCTGTTGTTCCTGGATGGGTTGGGATGAGTTCTTGGCTTAGCTATCAGACAGTGATAGTTACGTGCCTTTAGAATGAGGAAGCTGTCTATTAGAGAGCATTTCTACTATGTTCCCTTCTCCAGCGTTTTCCCTGCAATCATCGCATTTCGAATGCTTTCAGCTTTTTCTCACCGCAGCTCTCATTCATGCCTCACTTTTCTTTAGCTGCGAGTGTAAGTCGATTCAGCGCGAGCCGACCTTCGAGGAATATGAAGCACCTTTATGAAGCCGAGCGTGACACAAAGGGCCCGACGAGAAGCCTTCTGACTGTAAACATCTCCAGCAGAGCTCGGAGAGAAGACCTCCTCCTCCTCCTCCTCCTCACGTTTTTCTAATCAGGACCGCTCTCAAGCACTAGGCTTCAGTGCGCTGCTTCTTTCCTTCACTGTCATTTATTTTTCTCCCTCTCTCTCTCTCTCCTCCCTCTCTCCTCTGCCGGCTCTGTGACTCAGAGGCAGTTGGCAGCAGCCGGAGTGAGTCTTTATCGCCCTCCCATCAGCCCCTGCAACTTCAGGAGATTCTGGGCGCTTTGTTGACGGATGCCAAGCGTGCCGCATGTTTTTGTAGTGCTGATAGCCCAGTGGCGGAACAGGCCCAATTTCGATGCCCCCTGGGGGCACACACACAACAGATACACACACTGATACACACACAAGCATGCACATCACACACACACACACACACACACATACAAGCAACCAGAAGCTCTGAAGCACTGCTGAGGGTCTGCCTCCAAGTTAATGCCAGTCTGGTTGCACTGTTTGATCCCGCTAACAGAGGCAGCGTGTACACACTCTGTTTATTCCTCTCATTTCTTCTCCTCCCTCTCCCACTGTCAAAACTCCCAGTCAGCTCAGCCTTGAACCTTCCCCCACCCTCGCTTTACCGCTTCAGCATTAAAACAGGAGAAGATGATCATTAATTAATGAATTAGTGATGGACGGGTGTGTTAACCAATTAAATAATGGTCAGCTCATGTAATGAATAGCTTTTAAAACAAGAGTTTGAATGTTTATTAACTTTTTAAAATGTGCTATTTGTTTACCAGTCCATGGATGTATGCATGAATTGTTTTTAAATTAATATTAGCAATGCATATATCATATTTTTTGCCCTTTAATTTTTCCCAAAACTTGCCAGTGTGCCTTTTAATCCGGTGCGCCTTATGTACAGTATGAATTTTACCAGTCAGGTTGTAAGGAGCAGTAAAGCCACTCCACAGAAGTACAAAGATATACAGGAGTTTCAGTGAAGTAGCATTAGCCGCTAACCACGCTAAGCTCTAGCTCGTTTGCCGTTCAGAGGCGAATATTATTAAACTCTAGTCTGCTGCTTATCCCAGCTAGTACTGCTGGAGCAGCATTACCATTAGCCGCTAACCGCACTAAACGCAATCTCCTTCGCTCACATTTGAAGTAAAGACAGAACATGTTTTATTCTGATGACTTCTTACTGTTAGAGTTTTGTTAGAGATTTGTGCACTAACACAGTTAGTCACTGCACAGTGGAAAAGTGCACCGTCACTCCAGAGTCAGCTAAATCTTCCTGAAGATCTGCTTTTAGTGGAGGAATAGACAGTTAACAAAACAAAAAATAATTTCTCTGTTAAATATTTCTCTGTTCTTCTCTGTAACAAAATTAGTTAGACATATTTTGCAACCACCCTGCTTTTGAATATATTGCCAAACAAATGTGGCTGCATTGACAGGTAACAAACAGCTTTAAAAAGTGAAAAAAAAACCACAAACTATAGAGGAAGTGGCCATGGCTGAATAACATTTCCTTTTTTCACAGCGGGTTTTAACACATTCTCTGTGATTAGACCAGCTGTCAGCCACTGGAACTCCTTGATAGATCCTGTGATTCTATTGAAGATGAAACCAAAACTTCATGTGAAACATGAAACATGTGCCCATGCGATCATATAGCAATTAATATACACTGTAGTACTGATTCAGTTGATATTAGGGATTAGCCTTAAGCTTTAAACTTAATTAAAGGAGTGTAAAATTGAATTTGGGTGTAGTAAAACATGCTAAAAAATAACAAGTACTTACACTCCTCCCTTCTCCCACAGCGTTCTGAGATCCAGAAATTGTAACAGTTTGTCCAAACACCCTTCAGATTGAGTGACATGGGGTATAATTTGCCCCGATAAATCATTTTTTTCTTCCTGGCGCTGGCTCCTATGCTATTCAGAGTCTATGTATATATATGTCTATGTTATTTTCAGTACAGTGACGGCGGCGCTCTGACACTGAAGCTAGCATTATAGGATGTAAACAGAGGTTTTTAATAAGCTTCTTGTGCACTTTTTAAGTTATTAATGTCGTTTTAAATGTCAGGGCTCTCTGAATTCTAGTAAGCAGGTGTGGAGCTACCTTAAGCCTGGATAACGGTGAAAAAAGCGATTTATCGAGGCAAATTATGCCCCATGTCACCCAGTCTAAAGAGTGTTTGGACAAACTGCTAATATTTCTGGATCTCAGAACACTGTGGGAGATTGACGGTGTGCTATTCATCAAAGTTAAGTACTTTTTATCATGTTTTACTACATCAAAAGTCCATTTTACACCGAAGTTCTCCTTTAAAGAACTACAGTCTATGCCTAAAGTTTTAAAAACTAAAGAGTGGCTAAAATTAGTGGTCACTGGTTTTCTGCTGCAGTGTCAATAGAAACCACAAGAGCACGAGAGGCAAACAGAGAGACACGAACTAAATGATGCAAGAAGGCACTGACCAACCCTCAGTCCCCACCCAGCCCAACTCTTTACTCCAGTAACGCCCACCGCCACGTTCCCGTACCTCCAGCTAAGCTCCGTGCCTAATCGAGCCGCGCGGGACCCCCACCTCTCCCACCCTCACGCTGAGTTAGTTTGTCTGTCCTTGTTTTTGTGCACCAATCATGTTTGTGTTTATTCATTTAACCATTATCATGTGTAAGCTCCTAAGCCCAGGGCCTCGTTATTGTCATTCTGCCGGAGACTGAGCTTATCAAGCGAATAAAAAAATAAAAAAAGCTCGTTAGATTAATTCGGCCTCTTTCACGGACGCTGCTCTCCCTGTACAATTGCGGGAGATAAACACTAAATGACACTGGGCTGCACCCGATCACAGCAGGCATTGTTATTTAGAACAAAGGCCACGCAGTTCAGCACAAAATGCCACTGCGAAGCTTCTCGCGTTAACCTTCTAATGCCAAAGGTTGCGGCTACAACAGGCTTAACAAGATCCAAATAACATCTATTTCACCCTTTTCACTGCAGGGTTGTTGTTTGTGTTTTTTTTTTTTTTTTACTTTTTTTTTACTTACCCTTTTCTCATACTTAGCCAAGAATGTTTCACTCTGTATCATTGATTAATAAGATGGACAGTATAAATATTTCAGTTTAATGACTAGAGGGGTGCAGCGATGTCTAAACTCTTATTTAAATAAAGAGAAAAGTAAGTAAATGTTAATGTATAAAAAAAAAACAGTTCAAGTTTAATCAGTATCGAAATAATGAACTACCAAGTGATATATAACATTTCTGGGCCCCGTTTCCCTTTTCCACTTAATTCGCTAAATGCTTATTTGTATAAAAATGACAGAGCCCTTAAATCAGTGGTCTCAAACTCATCTTATCTGGGGGCCGCTGGAGGTAGAGTCTAGGTGAGGCTGGGCCACATCAGCTCTCAGTTCTCAGCTCTCTGTGTGGGCGTATCCGTGACGTTTTTTTCTAATTCAAATGAAGCAACAGATGTAGTCAATCATAATTTTAAGATATTACGTTTTTAATCAAACTCACTGTGAGCTATAGTTCTATAAATCCATATTTTGCCGTTTTTTCAGCTTCTCCTCCATGGTTGAAAGGCAGCTGTTCTGTTTGTGTAAGGCTCTTACTGTATGTGTGTGTGTGTGTGTGTGTGAATTCGCAGTCTGCTGTACCCTGATTGGCTGGACGCAGCGTGACCGCTGGATTCATTTGAATAATGTTGAGCTCTGCTGTACTTTTTTGCTGGAGGGCAGGGCTGCGTTCAACGCAACCCAGCATGAACCGTGGCATGCTCTCCATTGAAATGAATAGGATGCATTGTGCTAGTCCGGTCGGACTGCACTAACACTAAAAATGTGATTTCAAGTAACGCGCCACAAAATATCACTCTGCGGACCACATGTTTGGGACCCCTGCCTTAAATGATTCAGTCTGAACGGGTAAGAATACAGATGGTGAGATGGTGAAATGGTGAAGTTCTTGTGCAAAGAACTTCAAGACCATTTTTCGTTTTGTATATTCTTATGTATAACTTGTGTAAAAAGAGGAATAATATGTCCCCTTTAAAAGTTAGGAACTATAATTGATTTTTAAAAATTTAGACTAAGCATTATTTATTGACCAGTGGTCCTACCTCTTCTGAATGTACAACTCTTATTGCTTTTCCACCGATGTGGAACGTTTGTTTTGCAGCGAGAACCAAAGAACACTAGGTTCTTTAGCACAAACCTAGTTCGTTAAGAACTAGTGGAAATACCCTTATTATAATGTCTCTTTACATGAAAATGTTTTATCGCTTAAATTACCACACAAAATAACAGTTCAGTTTCAATGTTAATATGGGCAGTGGTGCCATCAAGCTGCCGGCGCTCAGAGGGAGGAAAATTGCTACAAAGGGTGATGTCGCTCAGCACAAGGCATCTGTGAGCTGATGTATCGGAACCGAGTCGAGTGCGCCGTGATGCTACTCGGCAATGCTGCATCAGCAGCAGTTTAAAAAGAGGCGGAGTCTGATTTCACATGTATCGGAGGAGGCATGTGTTAGTCTTTACCCTCATGGTGTGTTAGGGGCAGTACTAGTGATAGGGGGAGTCCTAAATATAAAAAAAACATGTATGAGCAGTGGGACATTGTATGTCATATTAATGGTCATATTTCCTTTTATTGTTGTTTGGCATTAGGTCATCAGCTAATTCCAAAAACCTGAAAGTACTCTTTTTTCCAGTCAGGAATTTGAGAAATATAATACAGCAGAAATCGGTCAGTGTAAAACAGCATGCAATGATATTACAGCACAAGGACAGTGTATTTTCCAAGGTCAGTCAAAGAAAAAAGGGTTTTGCCGTGCTTTTGGTTTTTGGGTATGAGAGTCCAAATGAGTCCATCTGAAAGCATAAACCATGTTCATATTTTTTTTCCTTTCTAACCCTAGATAGATGATCTTTCATACACAACCACAATCAATAATTTAGAAATTCACGTAGTCACTAATGCTCAATCAGATACTTGCTGTATTTTCTGCAGTACGATTATGCAGAGAAAATGAGAATATTGTGCGTTCTCGACAGAATCTGATTTCTCACGGCACTGATGGTGCTTAGTGTTAACACAGCACAATTCACTCAGTCTTACTGTATTACATTAAAATGCCAGCTCTGCTCTTATACTTGCAGTAACACATTTGAATCTAATTATATATTTGTTTGACAAATGAGATCACGCTTCACGCATTTCATTTCCAGTAAAGAGGCAAACAGGCCTGTCCTCATAATTACATTATCGACCAATCGTACAAGATCTGGACATGAATTAATTATTTCAGCTGATCGTGGTATTATCTGTTGTTGTTATTTGCATGTTTATTCACATAAATTGACCTTTAACAATATATTAGTGAGTCACTGCAGAGACCAATAACTCAACTCAAACAATAGTTGTGACATGATAATTGTATTATCATGCAATTGAATTATCCTAATATTAGTTACATAAAATGGTCTTACTAAGAAAACTACTGTCCACAAAAATATTATGGAACATCTATTTTTTTTTCAGCATTTGAAAGAAACAGAAAACACATACAGCTCTGGAAAAAATAAGAGACTACTTCAGTTTCTGAATCAATTTCTCAGATGTTGCTATTTATAGGTATATGTTTGAGTAAAACGAACATTGTTGTTTTATTCTATGAACTACTGACAACATTCCTCTCAAATTCCAAATAAAAAAACTGTCATTTAGGGCATTTATTCGCAGAAATTGAGAAATGGCTGAAGTAACAAAGAAAGACGCAGAACTTTCAGACCTCAAACAATGCAAAGAAAACAAAAAGTTCATATTCATAAAGTTTTAAGCGATTCAGAAATCAATATTTGGTGGAATAACCCTGGTTTTTAAACACAGATTTCATTAATGTGTCTCTCGGCATGTTCTCCTCCACCAGTCTTACACACTGCTTTTGGATAACTTTATGCCTTTACTCCTGGTGCAATTACTTTCAAGCAGTTCAGTTTAGTTTGATGGCTTGTGATCATCCATCTTCCTCTTGATTGTGGGTTTTCAAAGGACATGACATTCATTGACCAACATCTATTCTGTATGTAACCATTCTGTACAGGAGTGGTTTAAATTAAAGATTCAAAGAAGTCATCATGCTGTTATTTTCATGGGTTAACAGAGAATTTCAGATATTATGTTATGTTTTTTATGCTCCTTTGTAAAATAGTTTTACTCTGCAGAATCTACCTAAACTTAATGTACCTTCTGAGAACTCTCCTCAGTGCTGCCGGCTGGACAATAAAGTTTATTAATAACGTCTGGTAGATACTAGATGGTGTGCTTGAGGAGAAATGTTAAAATAAAGGTTCAGAACTCGATACCAGAACCATAAAAATATATCAGTATTAGCCTTGATCTGCTCTGCTCTCAACTTTAATATGGTTTCCATTATTTTCAGGAAACTCAATTTCGATTTAATAATTTTTGAAATACCTCCAAGGTTCTACATTGTATATTTTCCCGCATTCTCCACCATTCAGTGACATTGAGGTCTGAACCCTGATATAGCCTATCCATTGTTCTGAGAATTTGATTTGATCAAATGTTCTATCTTTATTTTATTGGTCTACTTCGCTTCTCAAAAAGAGCTTTTTGATGAGCTCCATCTCCTATCAGACCCACAGTCTTTGAGTCTTCCTTGGTTCTTCTTTTCATAGTGGAAGGCTGGACAAAAGCACTTGAGTGTGTTTGCCGATCTGAAGAGAGAGAGTGAGGCTTGATTTCATCTTCTACCTCAGAGATAAAAGATTTTTATGTGCTCTTCATTTGATTGCTGCTGTTTTGGTGGTCTACCAAGAATTGCACAGTTTTAGTTACTTTTTATTTTCCTTTGATGTTCACCTTGCTTGTACAGGTATAAAATAATATATTTTCTAGTATCTAATTTTGTTATAAAGATCTTATGGAAAACTTACAATCTGTCATTAGTGGATGTTTGTCTCTAGATATGCTAGCTACAATAGAAGACCATTATTGTGCATTATTGTGTTGTAAAGATGTTTTGGAGCATTTCTATTGGCCCACTTACCATAAAAGGTTTACATAATTTAATGGTACCTCAAATGGAATAAAATTTAAGGATTTAAAATGACTATTGGCTGTTGGTAGTTAGCATGTTGGTCCCGCAGTACTGGGGTCTTGGGTCATATAGGCATACAATGATGTGTATGCCTATATGCTTAGATAAATTATTCAATTTAGTTGCTTTTGGTACTCAGTACACTGCCGTTTCTCACCGGTGCAGTACAGCTCTGGAAAAAAAAATAAGAGACAACAGGTACATGTTTGAGTAAAATGAACATTGTTGTTTTATTCTATAAACTACAGACAACATTTCTCCTAAATTCCAAATACAAATATTGTCATTTAGAGCATTTATTTGCAGAAAATGAACATTTGCAGAAATGGCTGAAATAATAAAAAAGATGCAGAGCTTTTAGACCTCAAATATTGCAAAGAAAACATCATATTCATAAAGTTTTAAAAGTTCTGAAATCAATATTTGGTGGAATAACCCTGGTTTTTAAGCACAGTTTTCATGCCTCTTGGCATGTTCTTCTCCACCAGTCTTACACACTGCTTTTGGATAACTTTATGCCTGCACTCCTGGTGCGAAAATTCAAGCAGTTCAGCTTGGTTTGATGGCTTCTGATCATCCATCTTCCTCTTGATTATATTCCAGAGTTTTTTTTTATTTTCCAGAGCTGTACAGTATAAGTATAAGGAATTATTATAATAGGTTAAATTCACTGATTAAGAATCACTGCATTTATGTGACAGAGAACTTCCTTGTTGCTAACCGGCTTCTGAAGAGCAACATCCTTCAGCTGAGGGCGGGGTTGGCACCCCAGGTCACCTGGTACATCGGGCTTGGCTGTGAGATACATGCAGTAATGAGAATCAGATCCATGCTGTTAATGGATGAGGTCTATTATCAGGGTCGTGCCTCCCTGATCCCCAATCTCATCCAGCTCTGAGCCTCGCAGTAGTGGCAGTCAATCGCCAGGAAATGCAATCAAGGCGCTGATAGACCCGCAGTCAGATGAATCGTCTGCTCCGCGAGCGACAGTGTTATGCCGCCATCAAGGAGCTTCCAAGAGGTCTTCAGAGAGGCAGGGGGCCATCGTAAGTATTTTAAGCGTAAAGTAATTACGGGCTGCGAAACGTCGCAATGCAAGAGGCTCGGTAGGATGCAGATGAAGACCCGTAATCTCAGGAATATTTCATAATGCTAATGAAGGTAGCAAAACAAGAGCTTATTATAATGGCCATCTGCAAAGCCTTTCTGCTGAACACAGATTTAGAAGGCAGTTAAATGTCCCCCACTGAACTGTCCGGCGTGAGAGATGCTGCCGCTCGCTCTGCACACTTCATAAACTTTAATAGGAAGCCCAAGGTAAACTGGCTATCGCTAGCCCTAAGAGCAGGCTATTTGCAGATTGAAGACAGACACAATTAATCTCCATTAAAGCCAAGACCACAAAAATAAAGCTGAGAAGTTGTTTTTTTTTAACGAAAGAAAGAAATCTATTGGCCCGGCCTACCCATGAAAGATGTTTTTTTATGCTTTTGGGAGTATCCAGCGCAGACGTTAAAGCGCAGACGCATGGGCAAATAGAATAACTGATAAAAAGAGGGTTTCTGCGGTCCAGTTTGCTTTTTCACCAAGAAAAAAATCTCTTGTGTACAGAAATATTCCTATTTGTCTATTTTTCTTGGAGCCCTGGTACAAAAAAAATATAAGAGCTTACAATAAAATTCTTCAAATTCGTCTTTTGGAGTTTTGGAGGACCAGTGTCCAGCAGTGTCCAGTTGCTGTAGCATAGCAGGTGGGATTGAGCACAGAAACCGTGCATAAAATCTGTGCAGCAAGACACCACACCAACCCTCTGGGACCAGAGTTTGAGTATTTTGGCTTACGCAGTCAGTGGTGATGCTGTTAAAGTCTGTTGGAGCACCCACATGGACGAAACACATCCAACAGGATTAACTGTGGACGCTGTAAGAGGAAGCTGTCTGAAAGGGATGTTCGGGTGCTAACCCGGATTGTATCCAAAAAACATAAAACCACGGCTGATCAAATCACGGCAGAATTCAATGTGCACCTCAACTCTTCTGTTTCCACCAGAACTGTCCGTCGGGACAATAAATAAGTGTGCTCTAAAACCAGGCGTTTCACTTTCATTATCCAACCCCTGTACATGAGTATATGAATTTATTTTTGTCCAAATTTACTTGCATTTAGTTTTATAACTTACCATTAAAGTGTCTCTCCCTCACAGTTAAGTCTATATTAGCATTGTTTAGTTATTAGCATTGTATTTAATCATTATTTATATTATTATCTGCTTCACTCACCACTGTCATGTTTTTTTTTATCTTGTCGTGCCTCCTATAAAGTGTCAGTACAGTCAGGTGAGGTCCTTCTATGGAGGTGAGCTCCATTCTACTATTATTGCAGACTAGCACTTTGCCACTACTGTAGTGTAGTTTAAAGTTTGTCAGCCCTGTGGGGCCCCCCTCAGGCCTGGGGCCCCAAGCAGTTGCCTGGCTTGCCTAGTGGCAAGAGGTGCCCTAGTGTGCAAAATACAACCTATTTATAGAATTTGTACAGATCATTTACATCACAAATTAATATAATCATTTGTGATGCAGTGTGACATTCATAACTTTTTAGTTTTAATTTAACCTTATTTTGATGCTTTATGTTGTATACTTTAAAAATATTATAAATATAAAACTAATGGGAGACACAATATTTACAATACAACAAGGATACAGATAGACATACGTGAGAGAAGAGACACAAGACAATAGTGCAATAGTGATGGGGGGGGGTGTGATTAAGATGAAATGACAGTGCAAGTATAAACAGAACTCGTATAACGGTAGTGCAAATATGGCTTGTGAATGTTAAGTGAATGAGAGCGTAAAGTTCTTAAAGTTCACAGTTTTATGGGGAGTTAAAGTGTGCATAACAGTGCGAGTATAAGCAGTAGTGCAGGTATGGCGTGTGTAGTGCATGTCCATTTTGAAAAGTTCCACTACTGTGTGTCTTCTAGTACAGAAATATTCATAGAAATACGCCTCGAGAGGGGGTGCTTTTCCTGGCGGGGGTGCTGAATTTTTAACACAACACTGGTAATCACTGTGCACAAGGCAGGACGTCTGTTATAGTGAACTATAATTAAAGTAAATGATCAAATAAATAATATACAGACTTATAAATATATAAATAAAGCTATAATAGAACAGAGAGTTTTTAGACTCCTGTTTATATAAGTGAGACATTTACAGCCCAGTTGTTTCGCCACTTTTTTCCGCAGGTTTAAAACACGGCGACATGCCGCGGCGTTCGTGTTTGATTTGCGCGTGAGCTGAAGTAGTTTGGTTTGATTGCTGAGTGAGTGTTTGACTGTGTAAATCTGTTCTAGTACTTGGAATTCTCAACAACATGTAATTGTGTGTGCATATGCCGCAAGTGTTTCCAAAGCATTACAAGACGAAAAATATGCACATAAATATATTTTGTTGCTCAAACCGGCTTTAGAACAAAATGTCCCCGGTGAGGCAATAAAACAAAGCAGTAAAGCCAGCCAGCCAGCCAGTGTTGGTGTTGCAGACCCACAGTACAGCAGATAAGGAAGAGACTTAGAGCCCCGGCCAAATCCTCACTCGGGTGGCAGGCCGGGCTCAGAGGTGCGCGGCATCACCGCGGGCGAGCCTGACAGGCCTCTGCAGCCGAGATCAGCGCTCCTTTAACGCTCTTTGTAAAACCACGGTAATTATGATTCATTACGCTCTCTTCTTTTAGGCTTATTTTATTACCCTTTTTCTTTTCTGACGTCGCTAAATAATTGATCGCTTTTTCTCACTGAAGCAGCGCCATTAGACAGGTACACAGGTGTCATAAGAAAATGGGTCACTGCTGTATTCAAAGGCAGCGTGATGTAAACTCAGCCTTCGTCTTTCATGTGAAGGCTACTGTTCATCTACAGAGAGAGACACAGCCGCCGCCACTGCTGCTGCTGCCGCCGCTACCGCTAACCTTAATTCTCTTTTCCTTTGCCACTTCGCTAAATGATGAAATGCTTCGCGATATCTAGTTTAGATTATTTTTCGGCATGTCTGCTGGCTGAGAGCAGCGATGTGACATAACTTTTATCTTTGCCAACAAAAAAAGGCAAAAAAAAAAAAAAAACAGATATAATTTTCATCATTTTTTTTCCTTCCACAGATGGCTCTTATATAATACAATATAATCATTGAGAAAATAAATAATAATAATAATAATAATATCACACCTCAGATTGCTGCAGAACTCACGAAGCAGGAAGTGACTGCAGGTGTTGTCTGGTCTAGGCACTTATTGAGTCTTACCACAAGATGTAAATGTAAGTGTGCTACCCATGCTACCCTATGGATAAGCTCTCAGAGGCTACTTTGGGGTAGTGCACCTCTTGGTGAGAGATCTCTTGTTTGACTTCTAGACGTGCCTCTACGACACAAAGTTGCCTTTGTTTAAAGTGGTGTTTAAAGCAAATACTCGCACTAAAGCTAACTACGTCTATGTCACGTGGTCCCTGTCTGTTCTCATGTTTCTGTGTTTATTTACCTTTTCCGGCCCTGTCTCATGTCTGTGTTATATCCCCACGTGACCTGTGCTCCTCTGTGTCTCCTGTTTCAGTAGTTTTCCTCTCACCTGTGTTCATTTGTAGCCCCTTAGTCCCAGGTGTTTCCTGTTTCCCGTATGTGTCCACCACTATTTATAGTCCGTGTTCCCTTCTCTCGTGTCGATCCTTGTGCGTTTTGACGTCTGTTAGTGGTCCTCGTGTTTTTCTGTTTATGCTCAGTTCTGTTTTCTTTGTTAAGTTTATGTTTATTTTGTGTTTATTTGTGTTAATAAATTTGTGTGTAGTTTGCGTTTGCGTCCGCCTCCTCGTCCTTCCCGCACCCTACCTGACACTACAACACTGCTGCGTTAAATTTCCAAAGTCTTAACACGTGGTAGTTTTGTCCACCCGTCAAGCACAGCGCCGTGTGCAGAGTCATGTGATCATGTGAGTGAGTGTTGTCATGGTAAGGTGCGTTGTGGGTAGCGTAGTCTGGAGACTGAAGATTGCAGGCAGGTCGCAAGGCATGAAACTAACCAATAAATTTATTATTAAAAACTTTAATAATACATATTAAAAAGGTTCACTATAGTAAAATAATCTATGTTTCAAAATATTACATTGACACATAAAGTTTCAGTTGATTCCAACAACTCCTTCTCAGTGACTGTATGTGCTGGATTTGCAGAAGCAGATGCATATAGATGCATATGCTTTTGTTATGATTGCATGGTTTTAGGTTCATCTGGCTCTTCTTCTTCTTGATGTCTAAATATGAAAGTGAACAATATCCGAGCTAATTCTTGCTGACAGGCAAAGCAGGACGTGATAAAGAGCTCGTTAAATGTTCCTCTGCCTTTAGACTCGCTCAGGAACAGCGAAGGATGCCTTCCGAAACTAACGATACGTTTCAGCCGCGCTGCTTTCCGAATTAAAAAGACAAAAACGGGCGAAAATGAAAAGCCTGGCCTTGCGCGGTAGTAATACATCAAGGGCCTGTCACTGGCTAGTGCTTCGGATATTACAGATGTCGCCGCCAAAACCTCTGTGTACGCCATTATGTGTGTAAATAAGGGGCCATTAGTACAATATTTGTGCGTTCCATTTGGACGTGTCCGGATCTGCTGGGTAATGCTGACATTATTGTTTGCGTCATGGTGAATGCCTCTTTGTGCTGGCAGGCCTCTGTTTGTTTCCACAGAAAGAGCGAATGAGCCTCTGGCAGCAGCGCGGCGCAGCCCGGGCAAGCCGCTCTTATTTAGCCTTGTCTCTCCTATAAGCCCGTCCTCGCTCGCTCCAACACGACGACTTAGTTTGGAACATTTTATCAACAGCTCAGCAGGATTTGGTCAAACACATCTCTTTCTTTTCTCTCTCTCTCTTCAGCCTAAATCCCCCCCTCCTCACGCTCTCGTTCTTCTAGTGGTTTATCTATGCCTCTCTCTCTCTCTCTCTCTCCCTCCAACTCTCTCTCTTCGTTTCCTTCTTCTATTTTTCCCTCCCCTTCTCCTAATACATCATATAGACAGAAGTATTGGGACACCTGCTTCAAAATCAAAGGTAATAAATTTTTTTTTTTTTTTTTTGGAGTAACTGTCTGCAATGTCTAGGGATCTTTTGTCTTCCTCTCTCTCTCTCTCTCTCTCTCTCTGTTCTGTATGTCTTTCTATCTTCCTCCCTTCATATATCCCTCCCTTTTGTAGCCCTTTCTCTAGCTCTGCTTCTTTACACCTTTATTCTATGCTCTTCTCTTTTCTTTTCTCCATTTTGCTTTCTTTTTCTCATTCTATTTCTCTAATTTCTCCTTTATTCACCTCTCTTTCATTCACGTTCTCTCTCTCTATTTCTGTCTCTCTCCTTCTATCCATTTCTTTTTGTTTCTTTCTTTTTCTACTCCTTCTGTTTCTTTTTCTTCCTTTCACTTTCTCTACCTCATTCTGTCTCCGTCCCTCTTTTTCTCTCTATTTATCCATGTCTTTCTCTTCCTTCTTCTGTCCACATCTCTTCAACCTCTCTTTCTTTGTCTTTCCTTCTTTTTGTCTCTCTCCTTCTATTTATGTCTCTCTTTTTCTTTCATATTTTTTCCTTTTTTCTCTTTCTCCATCTCCTCTCTTTGTCAGTCTGTCGTTCTTTCTCTCTCTTTTGACCCCTTTTCTCACTTCTCCTTCTCTCTCTGTTGTATTGTGCCACCAAATATTCTCTTTTATCATCCTTTTCTTCTTTTATCCTTCTTTCTCTTTCTCTCACTCACTCTCTTTTTGCCCCGACACTTTCTCTCTCTCTTTCCTTTTGTCTGCCTCTCTCCGTCTTTCTTTTTCTCCACCTCCTTTTTTTGTCAGTCTGTCGTTCTTTCTCTGTCTTTCTAACTCTTTTTTCTCTTTTCCTTCTCCCTCTATTGTATTGTGACACCAAATATCCTCTTTCATCATTCTTTTTTTTCTTTTATCGTTCTTTCTCTTTCTCTCACTCGCTTTCCCCCTCAACTTTCCATCTCTCTCTTCTTTTGTCTGCCTCTCTCCACCTTTTTCTTTTTCTCCACCTCCTTTTTTGTCAGTCTGTCACTCTTTATCTCTGTTTCTACCCTCTTTCTCACTTCTCCTTCTCTCTCTATTGTATTGTGTCACCAAATATCCTCCTTTATCATCCTTTTCTTTTTTTATCCTTCTTTCTCTTTCTCTCACTTACTCTCTTTTGCCCCCTGACACTTTCCCCCTCTATGTCTCTTTTTGTCTACCTCTCTCCATCTCTCTCTTTCTCCATCTCCTCTCTTTGTCAGTCTGTCGTTCTTTATCTCTCTTTCTACCCTCTTTCTCACTTCCCCTTCTCTCTCTGTTGTATTGTGCCACCAAATATCCTCTTTTATCATCCTTTTCTTCTCCCATACCAGGCATCTGTGTCTCCTTGTGTCTGATTGTGATTCCGCTCACACTCGCCTGTCTAATTAGAGTGAGGCGGAGGCAGAGGAAACAGAATGGCCTCTCTCTCTCTCTCTCTCTCTCTCTCTCTCTCTCTCTGTTATCAGTATCCCCTCCCTCTGTCCTCTCCTCCCTTTCTCTCTCTTCTTCTCCGTCCCTTCCATCAAAGGTATCACAGACAGACAGCACTAATTGATTTGTTAAAAGGTCTTTAACTCTGCGTGAGACCCGGAGAGAGAGGCCTTTGTTAGGGGGACACCTATAGCCCAGCGCTCGCCTTCTCAGTGGAACAAAGTCAGGAATTTACATATATATTTACATTTGAACAGGACTAGAATGAGTATGGATGTATGTACCTTATGTACTTTATACAGTTGCAAGAAAAAGTATGTGAACCCTTTGGGATTATTTGGATTTCTGCATAAATTGGTCATTTACTGTGTTCTGATCTTCATTTAAGTCACAACAATAGACATACACAGTTTGCTTAAACTAATACCACACACAAAATGATATGTTTCCACTGTTTTATTGAACACAACATGTTAACATTCACAGTGAAGGGGGGAAAGCTGTATATAGTACCTTCTCATTCAATGTTTTTTTTTTCCTACAATGTAAATGAATAATGAAGTGATCCAGACTATGAAGGAACACATAAACAAACCAAAATACTCTCTGAAGCATTTAGGTGGCATTTTAACTCTTATTTGAGGAGCTGTTAAATTGAGGTTTCTGAAGCTGGTAACTCTGAGGAACTTATCCTCTGCAACAGAGGTAACTCTTGGTCTTCCTTTCCTGTGGTGGTCCTGATGAGAGCCAGTTTCATCATTACCTATTTGATGGTATTTGTGACCACAATTAAGCCTTACAGCCCACAACAAAAAGACCAGCCAGATAATCATAAAATACATGCATACCCCTTGAACTATTTCACATTTTGTCACCTTACAATCACAAACTTAAATGTACTTTATTGAGAATTCAAGTGACAGACCAACACAAAATAGCACATCGTTGTGAAGTGGAATGAAAATGATATATTTTAAAATTTTAATTAAATAAAAATCTGAAAAGTGTGACGTGAAAAAGTATTCATCCCCTTTATATCAATACTTTGAATAGCCACCTTTCACTGCAATTACAGCTGCAAGTTTTTTGGAGTATATCTCTACTAGCTTTGCGCATGTAGAGACTGAGCTTTTTGTCCATTCTTCTTTACAAAACAGCTCAAGTTCAGTCAGGTTGGACGTAGAGCGTCTGTGAACAGCAATTTTCATGTCTCTTTATAATACGTTTAGGTTTGTGGTTGTAAGGTGTCAAAATGTGAAAAACTTCAAGGGGTATGAATACTCTCACAAGCCTTTGTATGATCTACACATTTACCTAAAGTAGCCTGAAAGAAGCCTAAAAGAAGAGGTCAAAGGCAAAAGACTAAACTCAGTTACAAGTTGATTTAACTGAAAGTTCCCATTTGAATGTATTTTTGGCCACAGTACAGGCCAAAAGTTTGGACACCTTCCCATTCAATGCGTTTTCATTATTTTCATGATTATTTACATTGTAGATTCTCACTGAAGGCATAACAACTATAAATGAACACATGTGGAGTTTTATGTACTTAACAAAAAATGACCTGGCCTCCACAGCTACCGGACCTGAACCCAATCCCAGTTTGGGGTGAGCTGGACCGCAGAGTGAAGAAGGCAAAGGGGCAACAAGTGCTAAACACCTCTGGGAACTCCTTCATTCAAGACTGTTGGAAAACCATTTCAGGTGATTCTACCTCTTGAAGCTCATTGAGAGAATGATGCCAAGGGTGTGCAAAGCAGTAATCAGAGCAAAGGGTGGATATTTTAGAATATAAACTAGAATATAAAACATGTTTTCAGTTATTTAACCATTTTTGTTAAGTACATAAAACTCCACGTGTGTTCATTCATAGTTTTGATGCCTTCAGTGAGAGTCTACAATGTAAATAGTCATGAAAATAAAGAAAAGGCATTGAAAAAGAGTGTGTCCAAACTTTTGGCCTGTATTGTATGTAAAATTACATATTTCCAGACATTTATGGCCAAAAATACATTCAAATGGGAACTTTCAGTTAAATCAACTTGTAGCTGAGTTTAGTCTATTGCCATTGACCACTTCTTTTAGGCTTCTTTCAGGCTAATTTAGGTAAACGTGTAGATCATACAGTGGCTTGCAAGAGTACTCATACCCCTTGAACTTTTTTTTTACATTTTGACACCTTAAAAAGAGAAGGTGTGTCCAATCTTTTGACCTGTACTGTACAACATGCTTCATTTATTTGAGTCCCAACAAGCTATGGGTTTACAATGAAGGGTAGCACTTGTTTTTTTTTTTTTTTTACTGAAAGATCTCATTAGATCATGGCCTGGTTTGTATTTATCATAAAATAAATACTACACTGATTTATTCAGGTTGCTCTATTATAGAGCTTCTAGACTGAGCTGATGCTGGTCTTCTGCTCTGTATTTATAATGTAAATCCCTAGGTTTTAAGGACAGGCTGTGCTGCAGCTCTATCGATCACTACTTACCTTCTGCGGAGAACAACACTAAGTGTGATAGCACGTTGTATCGGCTACGATAAAACGGAGGAGACCTTGGTGAGCGGTAGCAACAACACAGCACTCTCTCTGTGTTTTCTATTTTATTACCCATCCATCCATCCATCCACTCTCTCTCTACCTCTCTCTCTCTCTCTCCGCTTCTGCCTCTTCCTAGTGCGGAGACTGATCAATAATTGAGCAAAGTTTCATCAAATCCAGGTCTGTTTTTCATAGGCTTGTCTGTTTGAGTATCCACTGAGAGGCAGCGAGAGAAGAGCGTGGACAGAGGCTGGCGGAAGCTTCTTTGATCTACCGCACACTTCTACAGGGGGATTCACATGTAGGGCCACGCACGCCAGGACAACAGGGTTACACACACACACACACACACACACACACAAACGAGCATAAAACATATGTGCAGACACCATTTGAAAGATCCCTTGATAGCCCTGGACTCACCTAGCTCTATAAGCCTGTATTTTACCACATTACATAACCACTAGATTTACATTACTATTGCATTACACACTGACAGCCATGCACCTGCCCATCACACAGAAGAGTCTTAGAGAGCTCCACATACCTTAAAGCGAAGGTGAGAACAGATCTCTGAACTGCAAATTACAATCAAAAGTCACTCTCAAATCTGTGGATGGAATAGCCAATAGGGGGCCTGCATAAATAGGTTACTTTAGTAATGCTAGCTTAATTCCTTTACAGCATTAAGTCTGAGTTTTCAGTAGTCAAATCACTGCATTTACTGGTTAATCAGAGTTTACATGAGTAGGTGACTAATCAGAGTTCACTAATCAAGTTTATAAATAAATATTTATTGGAATAACCCTGTTTTCTAATCACAATTTTTAATGCACCTTAGCATGTTCTCCTCCACCAGTTATACACACTGCTTTTGATAACTTTATGCCACTATTGGTGCAACAAATTCAAGCAGTTCAGTTTGGTTTGATGGCTTGTGATCATCCATCTGCCTCTTGATTATATTCCAGAGGTTTTCAATTTGGTAAAATGAAAGAAACTCATCATTATTAAATGGGTTCTCATACATATACATCACTATACATATATGTAAACACACTATATACACCTGCAAAACATACCCATATATTGAATATATAGAACCCAAATACTTTGCACAAGTGTTATTATTTTCCGGAGTTTAACAGTCTTATGGTATATAAAGAAGAAATCTCACAACAGCTAGACTATGGGAAGTTTAAATGGTTGGTGCTTAAAAAAAAAAAACGAAGCTAGGAAACCAAAGCTCACAGCAGGGTGAGTTTCCTTCTCTCCTCATTCTGCCTTCCTCCTCCTCCTCCTCCTCTTCACTCTGCCACTCATTCCAATCGATCGAGCTTCATATGAAACATTCACTCCACTCATAACCCATGACTCAGCCTAGCCACTGCCTGACAACCAGCCAACACACACACACACATACACACACACTCAAAAACACAAGCGGTTTTATTACCCTTACACAGACCTACAATAATTACACATGGGTGTAAACACTGATTCTGTCATGCCCACAACATCATCCTTACATTATAATTATAACATTAGCATCAATTGGCCAATTAGATACTATAACAAATCTTGTCTGAAAAAGTTTTTTCTGTCACTCTCATCCAAAGCATCTTAAAGTGGCAGTTAAAGTGTAATATTCAGCAGAAGCATTTCTAAGTGGAGAATTCACAAAATATTGTGTTTAATGGTACCAGTCTGCTGGGTCGCTTTTCGCTGGAGTTCTTCTGGCCACGTCATGTGTCTTTATGTACTTACATCACACGTACAGCCTCTAAAAGAGGATCTGGCTCAGTTTTACTGAACGTGAGCGGCTGGTGGAGCAATGGAGACTTCAGAAGGGGAAACTCAGACCTAAGTACCATAGTAAGACCAAAGAAACAAAGGAGTGAAGTTTCTGACTGAGCGCTCTCTCTCTCTCTCAGTGCAATTACCCATTCTCACCGGAGTGCGAAACTCTTACAGACATCAGCTTTAAATGTAGTACAAATGGTAAAGAGGTAAAAGTTTAAGGATTAAATCTCATAACTAACTCTCGCTCTTACACATATCTTCTCATTTTGCCCTTTTGCTTCTCTCTGTGAGCTGCACTGTGGTAGCTGTGGTCAATTTCCTCCAGTAAGGCTTCTGTGTTCGAGGTTTATTGTGTTCGATGCTGGTGTTCTCCCTGAAACCTTTACTCAGCAGATAATAAGATTCTAATTTAAAAAATCATCTAAACTACACTGTGAAAACGATTTAAATACGTATTCTAGCCACACTACACATTAATTACACGTTTTTTTTTCTCTCTCTAAACAATACAAGGAAGTACATACAATGCAATACCTGATTAATCATGATCACAATCAGCATACTGTTGTGATTACTGTCGATACCAAATTCCACTGACAACAGTAGTAACAATAG